>NC_041392.1:493342343-493487090 GCF_002162155.2 Triticum dicoccoides
CCCGACCGACCCGCGCTACCCTCCGCCGCCCCACGCCGCCCGGTCGTCTCCCCGCCGCCCGACCGACCGGCGCCACCCTCCGCCTCGCCGCCATTCGCCTCCACCGCCGCCAGCCACCGCAGCCGCCCTCCCCGGTTGCCGTTGACGCCGGCAAGCCACTCTGACCCCGCGCCGCCCTGATGTCGCGCCCGCTCCGGCCCCGTGCCACCTCCGGCGACCTCCGCTGCCCTGGCCGGCCTCTCCTTCCTCTTCTCTGGCAACCCCGGCCACCACCGCCCGTCTACTCCGGCGAGCTCGAGATCCAACCTCAGTTCGTGTGCCCCGGACGAACCCTAGATCCCGAAGGTCGTTTTTCTACTAAGTCCCCAGCATTTTTAGCATACTTCATCGCATCATAACTTTGCACCCGTGGCTCCGTTTTGGGCGTGTAGCATATCAAATTGTTCGCCTCGATGTGTACCTTATTTCGCTCCATTGCACCATGTTCATTTGGGTTCATGTTGATGCCCTAAATGCTGTTGCAAGAGTGCTATGTAATGTTAGTTTTAGATTCTTAACAGATATTGGACATTTGTCATTTTTGCCATGTTTAATGTGTGCCTCCTATGAACTTGAGCCCTACATGTGTTTTGAAGTATGCCATGCCATCTTTACAGGGGTGTATGCTATGTATTTTTGTGATCTTTGTGGTGACTAGCACAAGCATGCAAAGTAGCTCTCATGATGTTGCTGATTTCAGGGACTTAGAAATCTTCTAAGTCATTTTCCTGATGATATTTTTATGCCATGTATTCATGTTGCTACAGAGTGGTTCATGCCTCTTTTGAGCATGTTCAGTAAGGATGATCCTGAGTTATTGTTGTGATCTATCCATCCATGTCTTTGTTTGCAATTATGGAGCACCCTAGCATGACTCAATCTTGCTCTACGTTTGCTATAAAATGTTCCTGGCAGATTGTTTACATGTTAATCAATTTTGCCGAGGTTGGTGTAGTTTATCCTCGCATGCTATGAGAGTGTTCTTGCCATGCTTAGCTTACTTATCATGTCTACTTGCTGGGTGTATGCTTAGTTTGTCATGCAATGCCTTGTGGTGAGTGCATCGATCTCGCAAACATGCCTACGTGAATCTGTTTTTGCCATGTTCCAGTTTTCTCCTAAGTCTGAATCTGTTAACGAAAGTTGCTATGTTCACATGGTTTCCATTGTATTTTCTGATCCCTTTTGGCTTATGGTTAGTAAGGGACTTTTGTTCTATGCTTTGAGTATCTTCATGCCATGCCTTGCTTTGCCATGATATGTTCCTGTAGCATGTTGTTATCTTGCTCTAAACATTGCTTCCTGATGTTAATTCCTGACATGTTGGTTATTTCACGAAGTCTGTGAATCTGTTATCTTTTGCACTTTGGCCATGCTTGTTTGAACCTGCTATTGAGTGATTTAGCCATAGCTTAGTGTTCATCTTTTGTCAAGCATCTTGAGTGGATCCCTGCCATGTGCTTTTTTGTTATGTTAGAGTGCAGTAGCTTGTTGTTCTTGATGCATTTAGATGGCCTTGTGCTGTTAATCGCAGATCGGTGCCATATTTGTTTTTCTTGTCATTTGCAAACCGTGCATCCGATTCCGGTGATCTTTATATCGATTTCGACCAAAATCAACCCATATTTCCAGTGGCACTCTTGTTTTTCCAAGTTGAGGCCTGATTCAATCTTTTCCTTCCGGAGCATGCATATGCATTGCATATCACATCCCGCATATCATGCCATGTTTTGCATCATGTTGCTTGCGCATTGCACCGTGGTTGATTGTGTCTCCCTTTGAGTACGCTTACGAGGATCAAGCTAACGTCAACTCGGATAACTTTGCAGGCAAGATGACCATACCCTCGAAATCACTTCTATATTTGCTTGCTAGATCTCGCTCTATTGCTATGCCTATGCTACGATACCTACCACATGCTTTATCATGCCTCCCATATTGCCATGTCAACCCTCTAACCCACCTTGTCCTAGCAAACCGTTGTTTGGCTATGTTACTGCTTTGCTCAGCCCCTCTTATAGCGTTGCTAGTTGCAGGTGAAGAGTGGAGTTTGTTCCTTGTTGGAACATGTTTATTGTTGGGATATCATTGTTATATCTTGTTTACTTTAATGCATATATATATACTTGGTAAAGGGTGGAAGGCTCGGCCTTTTGCCTGGTGTTTTGTTCCACTCTTGTCACCCTAGTTTCCGTCATACCGGTGTTATATATGTTCCTTGATTTTGCGTTCCTTACACGGTTGGGTTATAATGGGAACCCCTTGACAGTTCGCCTTGAATAAAACTCCTCCAGCAAGGCCCAACCTTGGTTTTACCATTTGCCTCCTAGCCTCTTTTCCCTTGGGTTCCACGGACTCAAGGGTCATCTTTATTTTAAACCCCCGGGCCAGTGCTCCTCTGAGTGTTGGTCCAACCTAGAGCACCGTGCGGGGTCGTCCCTTGGCAACTTGGGTTACGTTGGCTCCCGTATGCTTAGCTTATCTGGTTTGCCCTGAGAACGAGATATGTGCAACTCCTATCGGGATTTGTCAGCACAGCGGGTGGCCTTGCTGGACTTGTTTTACCATTGTCGAGATGTCTTGTAACCGGGATTCCGAGTCTGATCGGGCCATCCTGGGAGAAGGAATATCCTTCGTTGAACGTGAGAGCTTGTGATGGGATAAGTTGGGACACCCCTGCAGGGATTTGAACTTCCGAAAGTCGTGCCCACGGTTATGGGTAGATGGGAATTTTTTTAATATCCGGTTGTAGAAAACCTGAAACTAAACTTAATTAAAATGAATCAACAGCGTGTGTAGCCATGATGGTCTCTTTTCGGTGGAGTCCGGGAAGAGAACACGGTCTCGTGTTATGCTTGAACGTAGGTTGTTCTAGGATCACTTCTTGATCATAGTTTCTCGACCGTGCCTTGCCTTCTCTTCTCGCTCTCTTTTGTGTATGTTAGCCACCATATATGCTAGTGCTTGCTGCAGCTTCACCTCATACCTTTTACCCTACCTATAAGCTTAAATAGTCTTGATCATGAGGGTGTGAGATTGCTGAGTCCCCGTGACTCACAGATTACTTCAAAACCAGATGCAGGAACTGATGATACCGCTCTAGGAGATTCGACTGAGCTCAAGTGGGAGTTCGATGAGGACTCAGGAAGATACTACGTTTCCTTTCCAGACAACTAGTAGTGGAGCCTAGTTGGGGCGATCGGGGACATTATGCATTTGGGGTTGTCTTTATTTTGGTTCCGTAGTCGGACCTTGACTGTATCTGGATGATTGTAATGATATATTTATGCTATTGTGTGATGTGGCGATTGTAAGCCAACTATGTACCTCTTTCCTTATTTAGTACATGGGATGTGTAAAGATTACCCCTCTTGTGACATTGCTTACAATGCGGTTATGCCTCTAAGTCGTGCTCCGACACATGGGAGATATAGCCGCATCATGGGCGTTACAATACTTCCTTTAGTCTCCCACTTGCACTAGAGTCAATAATCTAGTTCACATTGCCATGTGATTGAAAGACCAATAGTTCACATCACCATGTGATTAACACCCATAGTTCACATCTCCATGTGACCAACACCCAATTGGTTTACTAGAGTCAATGATCTAGTTCACATCGCCATGTGATTAACACCCAAAGAGTACTAAGGTGTGATCATGTTTTGCTTGTGAGAGAAGTATAGTCAACGGGCCTTCCAGATTCAGATCCGTATGTATTTTGCAAATTTCTATGTCTACAATGCTTTGCATGGAGCTACTCTAGCTAATTTCTCCCACTTTTAATATGTATCCAGATTGAGACTTAGAGTCATCCAGATCGGTGTTAAAGCTTGCATCAACGTAACTCTTTACGATGAACACTTTATCACCTCCATAACCGAAAATTATTTCATTAGTCCTCTAAGGATAATTTTGACCGCTGTCCAGTGATCTACTCCTAGATCACTATTGTACCCCTTTGCCAAACTCATGGAAAGGTACACAATAGATCTGGTATACAACATGGCATACTTTATAGAACCTATGGCTGAGGCATAGGGAATGACTTTTACTCTCTCTCTCTCTCTATCTTCTGTCGTGGTCGGGTATTGAGTCTTACTCAACTTCACACCTCACAACTCAGGCAAGAACTCCTTCTTTGACTGACCCATTTTGAACTCCTACAAAATCTTATCAAGGTATGTACTCATCAAAAGTCTTATCAAGCGTCTTGATCTATCTTTATAGATCTTGATGCCCAATATGTAAGTAGCTTCACCGAGGTATTTGTTTGAAAAATTCCTTTAAAACACTCCTTTATGCTTTCCAGAAAATTCTACATCATTTCCGATCAACAATATGTCATTCACATATACTTACTAGAAAGGTTGTAGTTCTCCCACTCACTTTCTTGTAAATACAGGCTTCATCACAAGTCTGTATAAAACTATATTCTTTGGTCAACTCATCAAAGCATATATTCCAACTTTGAGATGCTTGCACCAGTCCATAGATGGATCGCCGGAGCTTGCACACTTTGTTAGCACCTTTTAGGATTGAGGAAAACTTCTGGTTGGATCATAGACAACTCTTCTTTAATAAATCCATTAAGGAATGCAGTTTTGACATCCATTTGCCAGATTTCATAAAATGCGGCAAGTGCTAACATGATTCGGACATACTTTAAGCATCAATACGAGTGACAAAATCTCATCATGGTCAACACCCTAAACTTGTCGAAAACCTTTTGCGACAATTCGAGCTTTGTAGATAGTAACACTACTATCAGCGTTTGTCTTCCTCTCGAAGATCCATTTATTCTCTATGGCTTGCTGATCATCAGGCAAGTCAACCAAAGTCCACACTTTCTTCTCATACATGGGTCCCATCTCAGATTTCATGTCCTACAAGCCATTTCGCAGAATCTGGGCTCGTCATCGCTTCCTCATAGTTCATAGGTTCGTCATGGTCTAGTAACATGACTTCCAGAATAGGATTACCGTGCCACTCTGGTGCGAAACATACTCTGGTTGACCTACGAGGTTCAGTAGTAACTTGATCTGAAGTTTCATGATCATCATCATTAACTTCCTCACTAATTGGTGTAGGCATCACTGGAACTGATTTCTGTGATGAACCACTTTCCAATTTAGGAGAAGGTACAACTACCTCATCGAGTTCTACTTTCCTCCCACTCACTTCTTTCGAGAGAAACTCCTTCTCTAGAAAGGATACATTCTTAGCAACGAAGATCTTGCCTTCAGATCTGTGAGAGAAGGTGTACCCAACAGTTTCTTTTGGGTATCCTATGATGACACACTTCTCCGATATGGGTTCGAGCTTATCAGGCTGAAACTTTTTCACATAAGCATCATAACCACAAACATTAAGAAACGACATCTTAGGTTTCTTGCTAAACCGCACTTCATATGGTGTCGTCTCAATGGATTTAGATGGTGCCCTATTTAACGTGAATGCAGCTGTCTCTAATGCATAACCCCAAAACAATAGTGGTAATTCGGTAAGAGACATCATAGATTGCACTATATCTAATAAAGTACGGTTACAACGTTTGGACACACCATTACACTGTGGTGTTCCAGGTGGCATGAGTTGTGAAACTATTCCACATTGTTTTAAATGAAGGCCAAACTCGTGACTCAAATATTTGCCTCCGTGATCAGATCGTAGAAACTTTATTTTCTTGTTATGATGATTCTCAACTTCACTCTAAAATTCTTTGAATTTTTCAAATGTTTCAGACTTGCGTTTCATTAAGTAGATATACCCATATCTGCTCAAATCATCTGTGAAGGTCAGAAAATAACGATACCCGCCGCGAGCCTCAATACTCATCGGACCGCATACATCAGTATGTATTATATCCAATAAGTCAGTGGCTCGCTCATTGTTCCGAAGAAAGGAGTCTTAGTCATCTTGCCCATGAGGCATGGTTCGCAAGAATCAAATGATTCATAATAAAGTGATTCCAAAAGTCCATCCGCATAGAGTTTCTTCATGTGCTTTACACCAATATGACCTAAACGGCAGTGCCACTAGTATGTTGCACCATCATTATCAACTTTGCATCTTTTGGCATCAATACTATGAATATGTGTATCACTACGATCGAGATTCAACAAACCATTCACATTGGGTGTATGACCATTGAAGGTTTTATTCATGTAAACAGAACAACAATTATTCTCTGACTTAAATGAATAACCGTATTGCAATAAAAAGATCCAATCATATTCATGCTCAATGCAAACACCAAATAACATTTATTTTAGGTTCAACACTAATCCCGAAAGTAAAGGGAGTGTGCCATGGTGATCTTATCAACCTTGGAATCACTTCCAACACACATCGTCACCTCACCCTTAACTAGTATCTCTTTATTTTGCAACTCCTCTTTTGAGTTACAAATCTTAGCAACTGAACCGGTATCAAATACCCAGGGGTTACTATGAACACTAGTAAAGTACACATCAATAACATGTATATCAAATATACCTTTGTTCACTTTACCATCCTTCTTATCTGCCAAGTATTTGTGGCAGTTCCGCTTCCAGTGACCATTTCCTTTGCAGTAGAAGCACTTAGTTTCAGGCTTGGGCCTATCTTTGGGCTTCTTCACGGGAGTGGCAACTTGCTTTTCATTCCTCCTGAAGTTCCCTTTCTTTTCATATGCCCTTTTACTTGAAACTTGTGGTCTTGTCAACCATCAACACTTGATGCTCTTGCTTGATTTCTACCTCCACCGATTTCAACATCGCGAAGAGCTTGGGAATCGTTTTCGCTATCCCTTGCATATTATAGTTCATCACTAAGTTCTAATAACTTGGTGATAGTGACTAGAGAACTCTGAAAATCACTATCTTATCTGGAAGATTAACTCCCAGTTGATACAAGTGATTGTAGTACCCCAGACATTCTGAGCACATGCTCACTAGCTGAGGTATTCTCCTCCATCTTGTAGGCAAAGTACTTATTAGAGGTATCATACCTCTCGACATGGGCATGAGTCTGAAATACCAACTTTAGTGGAACATCTTATATCTTCCGTGGTGTTCAAAACATTTTCGAAGTACCAGTTATAAGCCGTAAAGCATGGTGCACTAAACTATCAAGTAGTCATCATACCGAGCTTTGTCAAAAGTTCATAACATCTGCATTTGCTCCTGCATTGGGTCTGTCACCTAGCGGTGCAACAAGGACATAATTCTTCTGTGCGGCAATGAGGATAATCCCCAGATCACGGACCAAGTCTGCATCATTGCTACTATCATCTTTCAACTTATTTTTCTCTAGGAACATATCAAAAATAAATGGGGAGCTACATCGCAAGCTATTGATCTACAACATAGATGCAAATACTCTCAGGACTAAGTTCATGATAAATTAAAGTTCAATTAATCACATTACTTAAGAACTCCTACTTAGTTAGACATCCCTCGAGTCATCTAAATGATCATGTGATCCATAGCAACTAAACCATGTCCGATCATCACGTGAGATGGAGTAGTTTTCAATGGTGAACATCTCTATGTTGATCATAGCTACTATGTGATTCACGTTCGACCTTCCGGTCTCAGTGTTCCGAGGCCATATCTGCATATGCTAGGCTCGTCAAGTTTAACCCGAGAATTCTGCACGTGCAAAACTGGCTTGCACCCGTTGTACGTGAACATAGAGCTTATCACACCTGATCATCACATGGTATCTCGGCACGACGAACTCAATGGTGCATACTCAGGGAGAACACTTATACCTTGAAATTTAGTGAGGGATCATCTTACAATGCTACCACCGTACTAAGCAAAATAAGATGTATAAAGGATAAACATCACATGCAATCAAAATATGTGACATGATATGGCCATCATCTTCTTGTGCCTTTGATCTCCATCTCCAAAGCACCGTCATGATCTCCATCGTCACCGCCTTGACACCTTGATCTCCATCGTAGCATCGTTGTCGTCTCATCAACTATTGCTTCTACGACTATCGCTATCGCTTAGTGATAAAGTAAAGCAATTACATGGCGATAGCATTTCATACAATAAAGCGACAACCATAAGGCTCCTGCCAGTTGCCGATAACTTCTACAAAACATGATCATCTCATACAACATTTTATATCTCATCACGTCTTGACCATATCACGTCACAACATGCCCTGCAAAAACAAGTTAGACGTCCTCTACATTATTGTTGCAAGTTTTATGTGCCTGCTACGGGCTTCTAGGAAGAACCGTTCTTACCTACGCATCAAAACCACAACGATTTTTCGTCAAGTGTGATGTTTTAACCTCCAGCAAGGAACGGCCATAGTCAAACTCGATTCAACTAAAGTTGGAGAAACAGACACCCGCTAGCCACCTGTGTGCGAAGCACGTTGGTAGAACCAGTCTCATGAACGCGGTCATGTAATGTCGGTCTGGGCCGCTTCATCCAACAATGCCGCTGAATCAAGGTAAGACGTTGGTGCTAAGCAGTATGACTATTATCGTCCACAACTTGTTGTGTTCTACTCGTGCATATCATCTACGCATAGACCTGTGTCAGTGTACAAAAGTAGGGGCCTTTCTGTACCCCTTTACTTGTGCATGGGCAGTCGTAGCCACACCTGCGGCCATGCTTGGCGGGGCAGAGGAAGGAAAGGTACGAGACTGCCAAGGCAGCACTCAAGCCAGAGGCATGAAGAGCAAAGGGGCAAGATGGACTTCGCCCGGCAACACCCTTGCCAGGGCGGCCTACCACTTGCCGGGGCGACTTGCTCAACACCAGCAAGGCCCCCACCCTTGATCCTGATAGTTCTGACACCATCGATAAAGTCGAGACCAAGACTCAGGGGCGCCTGCGTGGTGGCATGTAGATCTTTGTGAAGACCGAAGGCCTGCGAGTCTAGATAAGAACTAGAAGACGAAGACCCCCGGCAAGATTCTTGCCGGGGACGACTACGAGACCCCTGCAAGACCCTTGTCGGGGCATCTGCGAGGCCATGGCCAGGCCCGAACCTACCAAAGTTTCGCTGCCCCGCAGCCGTTCCGACGCGGCAACCAGCCCACCAACTAGGATAGCGTCTGCGTGGCAGCATGTAGCTTCTAGGCCAACTAGTCAAGCACCTATGTGGTAGCATGCAGGCCTTTGTGAAGGCCCTGTCACTACACGAGCACAGCGACCAGCCAGCCAGCATGGCGCTGCATGCCTCGTCAGCCGGGCGTGCGTCGAAGCAAGGCGAGGCGGCTACGGACGGGACGAGCTCTATTGCCATCCCCGTTGAAGCAAGAGTGCACGTAGGCAGCGCGTCCAATGCATTTGTCATACGGTGTCGGGCGATAAACTTGTACACTGTAGATACTTTCCACCTCCTGTGTGCCACTGTGGCGACCCCTTTGACATATAAAAGGAGGCTCGAGGCGTACTGTGGAAGGATTCAGACTTTTTGGACTGGGCACACATAGTAGCTAGTCCAAGAACCGAAGAACACAAGATAAACATAGACAAGTAGGACTAGGGTTTTATGCATCATTTGCGGCCCGAACTTGGGTAAAAATCTTCTCATGCTGATCGCTAGACCTGCTCTTTGCACATCTCTTCACCCCCGCCAACCGTAGAAGGGGTCCTCGGGATCCCATAGGTGTCGTTTCCCCGACATCTTTGGCACGTCAGGTAGGGGGCGCGAGGCAGTGAAAATCTAGTCTGGAAGTTAGTGCATCGACTTTTTCATCCCCATGGACCCAAGAAGAAGGGGATCACAGCGATCGGTTTGTCTGGACCCGAACCGCCCGTACCAGCGCGGGCGGGCGACAGGGCGGCCGTGGATGTTGGAGGAGGTGTGGCCCGCGAGCATCCACGACACTCTGGCAATCGGAGCCAGGCGAGCGGCGTCATTCGTTCCCAAGATGATGAGCTGCACGCTGCTGGGTCCAGGGACGGGGCCATGCTGCCCACGGGCGGGGCGGTGACCTCTAGGATGCCCCAGCCGGCGCCCGCGCCGCGGTCTTCCCAGGTCACACGTGACGAGCAACGTCGTGACGTCGGTGCCCTCGGCCGCTGCCGCGGGAAGAGCCCTTTGCGTCACTCTTGAGATGCACCGGGCCAGCATGCGCACCCAGACACTGGCGGAAACGGCATGCGACTGTGAGACCGTGGTAGAGCTCCTTCTAACATGGTTAGAAGTCAGAGCGCGTCATGGTCCACGTAGCTTTCGCCGCCACCCACGCTAGCAGAAGCGTTGGCGTGCGTGCAACTGCTCCTTGACTTTCCTCCTGCTGCGGAGAAGCTCGACTAGTGGAGAGCCATCATCCGGAGCCTCATCAGCTTCGCCAATAAAGATGAACCGCGGCCAGCGGGACCCTTGTGCCGGCGCTCTGTCGAGCCGGTGCATGCCAGTGGTGGAAGGACCGAAGATGCTGCGCTCACGGTGCAATCTCCTCCCCCACGCCAGCAACAGCACCCGCCAGCTCGTCAGGCCGATGCCTGTGACAACATTTCCACAGTGTCATCTGACCCGCGAGCCCGCTGCGACCAACGTCAAGTTCTTCAGGAGCGAGCCCAAGAAGATGCTTAGACCACTATCGAGCAGCGGCGGGAAGCGCGCCATTAGTCATATAGGCGTGCAGGGGGCACTATGGACCACCCAGCGCCGGGGAGTTCCGGTGACTTACCTTACGAGGTGGGTTGTCCAGCCTTTACCTGTGATCTGCGGTAGTTCTAGTGGCCCACCCACCGCACATTCAAGCCTGAGGTCGGAGAAAAATACAACGGCAAGACTCACCCGTCGGAGTTCCTCGGCATCTACACTATCGCGATGCAAGCCGCTGGGGCTCGCGACGACAAGGTGCTTGCCAACTACTTCTCGTTGGCACTTAAGCCCAACGTCATGTCATGGTTGATGCACCTGCCAGTAGATTCTATTTCTTCTTGGTCGGATCTGTGCCACGAGTTTGTTGGCGCCTTCACCGGGGGCCACCAAGCTCCTGTCCAGGCAAGTGATTTGCATGTCATCCCCCAGAAGGACGGCGAAACCCTGCGCAAGTACATACAAAGGTTCACCCGTGTGCAGTACAACATCCCAGATGTTCAACCCGCCACCGTCATCAGTGCATTCCATTAGAATGTGCGCAACCGCAAGATGCGTGAAGAGCCGGCGATGAACAAGGTTAGGGATGTAGCCGAGCTTTATGTTCTGGCCGATAGATGTGCTCGGGCTGAAGAAGGGAGGAAGTACCCCAACGAAGATGTCGGCGCGGAAACTGACTCCACAGACGAAGACGTCGTCGCCCCGGCAAAGAAGGGCCAACGCCGCAATAGGAAGCGTAAGGGCAAGACCGTGCTTGCCGTCGAGGGATTCGGCGACCCCAGTGCCGCCAAGAAGGCCAAGGCTGATGACCCTGGCAAGGAAGTTGCCGGGTGCGCTGCCTGCCGGGCCTTGGCGGCTGCCGACAAGCCAGAAGGCTCCGACAAGCAGTACTGGAAAATCCATCGCACCAAGGGACATGACCTCCAGAATTGCCGGCAGGTTGAGCTGCTTGCAAAGAAGCAGAAAGTTGAGTATGAGAGGCGCGATAAGGAGAAGGGCCAGGATGGTGCTGAGGTGCCCGACAAGAAGCATGGTGGCCAAGGAGGTCGCCACGGCAAAGATAATCAACCAGAGAGGCCCGCTCGGGGCCACGACAAGAAAGAGGGAGACGATTATCATGATGAGGACGACGAGTCCAGCGAGCACGACTTCCAGAAAGCTACGGGGGCCATGTGCGTCGACGGTGGTGCCTCGTTGCATACTTCTCACCGCCAACTGAAACAGTGGGTGCATGAAGTGACTGCGGCGGAGCCATCATTCGACGCCCAGAGGCCACTGAAGTGGTCTAGCACGCCTATCATTTTTGACACCGAGGATCACCCTGATCGCACAATGGTGGTCGGGTGTTTGCCGTTGTTGGTTTCACCAACAATACGCAACCTCAAGGTGACGAAAGTGCTAGTTGACGGTGGGGCTGGTCTGAACTTGATCTCGCCCGCTGTGATCGAGAGGCTGCAAATCCCTGATGGAGATCTCGAGGAGACAGGCACGTTTCAAGGGGTCAACCCAAGGAGGAGTTAGCCGAAGGGTAAGATCACGTTGCCTGTTACATTTGGGGGCGAGCTAAACCATAGGATGGAGAAGATTGTTTTTGATGTTGCCAAGATCCCCTTGCCCTATAATGGGATCCTCGGCCGCCCAGCCCTGGACAAGTTTATGGCGGCATCACATTACGCCTACAACATGTTGAAGATGCCCCAGCCAATGAGCATCATCACCATCCCCTTCAACAATAAAGACGCACTCATCTGCGCCGACCAACTCTACCGGGAGGCAGTTGCAGCAGGTGCCGCCAAGGCACTTGCTCCTACCGCTGCGACCCCGGGAGAGAAGAAAACCGGCAAGGACTCTGCCCCTGCCGGCAAGGCCCCTTCCGGCAAGACTTTTGACCCCGGCAAGGACTCCTGCACCCCCTCCGGCAAATGCGCCTCTTCAGAGCGCCGCGTTCCCGTTGGGGACGTGCGAGAGAGCTCCGCCAGCGGGAGCAAGAGGTCCAAGGCAGCCCCACCAAAAACCAAAAAGGTGCCCGTCAGGGAGGATGGCACGGGTGGAGCTTTTACCGTAAGCTCCACCCTTGACAGCAAATAGGAAAGCACGCTCATTGCCTTCCTGCGGGCGAATGTCGACGTGTTTGCATGGCAAGCATCCGACATCCCCGGCGTTCCTAGGGAGGTGATTGAGCACCACCTTGCTATCTGTCCCCATGCGTGGCCCGTCAAACTTTGGAGCGACAAGAGTTCATAATCAAGGAGATCAGGAAGTTGGAGGCGGCAGGCTTGGTCAGAGGAGTGCTCCACCCCATGTGGTTGGCCAATCCAGTGGTAGTGTGTAAGGCAAATGGGAAATGGAGGCCATGTATTGACTATACATATATCAATAAAGCTTGTCCAAAGGATCCTTTCCTGTTGCCATGCATTGACCAGATAGTGGACTCCACTGCCGTGTGTGACCTGCTGTCATTCCTCGACGCCTACTCAGGATACCACCAGATCTTCATGATGAAGGAAGACGAAGAAAAGATTGCGTTCATCACCCCATGTGGTACGTACTATTTTGTACGGATGCCTTTCGGGTTGAAAAGCGTTGGTTTGACATTGGCCCGAGCAGTCCAAATTGGTTTTGAGCCCCAACTGCTTAGAAATATGGAAGCTTAAATGGATGATATAGTAGTCAAGACCAAGGACAAGGCCACGCTCATGTAGGATCTGGAGGAAACATTTGCAAACCTGCGCAAGATCAACCTTAAGCTCAACCCAGAGAAGTGCATGTTCGGCATCCCATCCGGCAAACTTCTTGGGTTCTTTGTGTCTCAACGCGGAATCGAAGCAAATCTCGACAAAATCAAAGTGATTGAGCATATTGAGGCACCAAGATAAGTCAAAGACGTCTGTAGGCTCGCCGGCTGCGTTGCTGCTCTAAGTAGGTTCATCTCCAAATCTGCTGAGCGTGCCCTCCCCTTTTTCAAAGTTTTGAAAAAGGCGGGTCCAATGAAATGGACTCCTGAGGCAGAGGTAGCACTGCAAGATTAGAAGAGGTACCTCTCCTCCACGGCAATACTAGTCGCGCCAAAGCCACAAGAGCCGTTGCTGCTATATCTAGCGGCGATGAATCAAGTGATCAGTGCTGCGCTAGTGGCACAGAGAGAATTTGAGGAAGAAGCAGCAGAAGCGAAGCCGTCGGATAATGGGCCGGAGCACTCCCCGGCAGGGCCCGATGCCAGCAAGGCGGAACCCCCGGCAAAGCCCGGTCCCAGCTAGGCAGAGTCTGCGCAAGTGGGCGAAGTCGAACAGAAGAAGAAGGTGATGGAGCACCGGTTTATTTTGTCAATTCCCTCTTGCAAGGGGCTAGATCAAGATATTCTGGTATACAAAAGCTACTTTTCGGCCTCCTTATGGCCTTGAGAAAGCTGCGTCACTATTTCCAAGCGCATGAGATCATCGTCGTCACCCGCCTCCCTTTGCAAGGAATCTTGCACAACCCGGATGCAACCGGGAGGATTGTGGAGTGGGCGTTGGAACTGTCAAGCTTTGGCCTCAATTTTGAAAGTACTTCAATAATCAAGAGCCGAGCCTTGGCAGAGTTCATAGTAGAATGGACCTCAATGCCCGACGAAGAAATTCAAGAAACCACCCTTCCCGACAAGGAGACGAGCCGTGATTGGATTATGTACTTTGATGGAGCTTTCTCGCTGCAAGGTGCTGGTGCCGGCGTTCTACTCGTTGCACCCACCGGAGAGCGCCTCAAGTACATAGTCCAGATGCACTTTCCCTGGGAAAATTCAACGAACAACACTGCAGAGTATGAGGGATTGCTTGCTGGTCTCAGGATCGTGGCAGACCTTGGAATCAGGAAGCTCATCATCATGGGTGATTCACAGCTTGTCGTCAAGCAAGTTAACAAGGATTACTAGAGCCCATTGATGGAGGCCTATGTGGATGAAGTGAGGAAGTTGGAGGAGCGTTTTGACGGTCTACAAGCAGAGCATGTTCCCTGAGCAGAGAACAGCATTGCCGACGACTTGTAGAAACGCACTGCCCTCAAGTTACATGTGGAACCAGGCACCTTTGTGCTTCAATTAACCCAGCCATCCATTGAGCCGTCAGCGGGACAGAACAAGCGAAGGAAGGCAGGCCCCGGTGAGTACTTTCTCGCTGAGCTCCCAGGAGCCTCCGACAAGGAAGTTGCCGGGTACCCCGAGCTTGCCGGGGAGCAGCAGCCTCCGGCAGGGCCCCAAGCCCTGACCATAGAAGTAGCTGCCCCTACGATCGAAGATGAGCCTTTAGTCCTTGTCGTCGAGCCCCAGGCTCCGGCATGGGCGCAACGCACCGTCCGTTTCCTCCAAACAGGGGAACTCCCTAAGGAATAGGAGGAGGCAGAGAAAGTAGCCCGTCGGTCCAGCATGTAGCAGTTTGTGGATGATGCTCTATACAGAAGGAGACCGAACGGCGTGAAATTGAAGTGCATTCCTCAAGAGGATGGACTGGGGCTATTGTCAGAGATACATGGAGGCATGTGTGGCTCCCACATAGGGTCAAGAGCCCTTACTGGCAAAGCGTTCCAGCAAGGTTTCTTCTGGCCCACCGCTCTCCAGGATGCAACTGCACTAGTAACCAAGTATGAAGCGTGCCAGTTCCATTCAAAGAAGCTCCACCAGCCAACCCAAGCTCTTCAAACAATCCCTCTTTCCTAGCCATTTTCGGTCTGGGGGCTCGACATACTGGGCCCCTTTCCCCGTGCTGTCAGGGGCTTTGAGTACTTGTACGTCACAATAGACAAGTTCACAAAGTGGCCGGAAGTGGAACCGATGAGAAAGGTGACAACACAATCAGCCGTCAAGTTCTTCAAGGGACTAGTCTGCTGTTTTGGTGTGCCAAATAGAGTCATCACCGACAACGGCACGCAGTTCACGAGCTGCACCTTCATGCAGTACATCCAAGACCTCGGCGGCAAGGTTTGTTTTCCTTCTGTTGCTCATCCCAGAAGTAACGGTCAGACTGAGAGGGAAAATACAAAAGTGTTGCGAGGCCTTAAGACCAGAACTTTCGAGAGACTACATAAGTGCGGAAGGCGCTGGATTGATGAATTGCCAATGGTTCTTTGGTCGATCAGAACGACACCAAATCGAGCCACTGGCCAGACACCCTTTGCCCTGGTATACGGGGCAGAAGCAGTTCTCCCCACGGAACTCATATACGGGTCACCTCGAGTGCTCGCTTATGATGAGCTTGAGCAAGAGCAGTTGTGCCAAGATGATGCGATGCTCCTTGAGGAAGATCGTCTCTAGGCTGTTGTGCGAGCCGCTCGCCACCAGCAAGCCTTGCGCCGCTACCATAGCCGCAAGGTTCACGCGCGAAGCCTTGAGGAAGGAAGCCTTGTTCTTTGGCAAATCCAATCCTCCAAGAGTTCAAACAAGTTGACGCCAAAGTGGGAAGGCACTTATCGGGTAATACGAGTCACCAGGCCCGGCGCAGTCCGTGTAGAGACCGAAGACGGCATTCTGGTGAGCAACCCCTGAAATATCGAACATCTTCGCAAGTTTTACCCCTAAGGCATGGTTGCCGGGAGCCCTGGCAACCCCCTTTTTGTACTAGCCTTGCCTGCAAGGCATGTAACCCTATGTACAAAGCCACGCGCAGACCCTGTGCACAGTCAAAAAAAACCTTAGTATGTACAGTTTCCCATTGATTTCCATGTTTATGTGTATACGTATATACATGCTTGTCCAGGATATTGTATTGCTTTTTTATTCCAACAAATGTTAATGGACCGCCAAAGTTCCATGCTCCTGTCCTCTCTTCTTTCCAGCCGCGGCAAGGACGCTCGATTCCGCCAAGGACCTGGCTCCGGCAAGAAGTTGGGAGGACTGCCCGGCACGGCAATCCTCGGCAAACCAAACAGATAAAGTTCACATCTTGCCCATTCATGTTCGTAACCTGTGACTTGTGCATTAGAAAACCTCGCCACTCTCTTTTAAACTCAGGTGCTCCCATCCCTGACCCGAATGCTGCTTCGGTCAAAATGGTTGCAGTAGCCTTTACTAAAAGGAGATTGACAAGGAGCTGGGCCCTTTGTTTGTAACCCGGTAGATGTGATTCTCTAGCAGGCACAGAGGGCACCATCAGGATAGCTTGCCGGGAGAACTCGTTTATTTGCATTAAAGAGGCATTTCGCCTCTGCATGGTCGTTGTCGGTGTCAAAACCGGCGGATCTCGGGTAGGGGGTCCCGAACTATGCGTCTAAGGCGGATGGTAACAGGAGGCAGGGGACACGATGTTTTACCCAGGTTCGGGCCCTCTTGATGGAGGTAAAACCCTACGTCCTGCTTGATTTATTCTTGATAATATGAGTAGTACAAGAGTTGATCTACCACGAGATCAGAGAGGCTAAACCCTAGAAGCTAGCCTATGGTATGATTGTATGTTGTCCTATGGACTAAAACCCTCCAGTTTATATAGACACCAGAGGGGGATAGGGTTACACAAGGTCGGTTACAAAGGAGGCGATATACATATCCGTATTACCTAGCTTGCCTTCCACGCCAAGTAAAGTCCCATCCGGACACAGGACGAAGTCTTCAATCTTGTGTCTTCATGGTCCAACAGTCCGGCCAAAGGATATAGTCCAGCTATCTGGAGACCCCCTAATCCAGGACTCCCTCAGTAGCCCCTGAACCAGGCTTCAATGACGATGAGTCTGGCGCGCAGTGTTGTCTTCGGCATTGCAAGGCGGGTTCCTCCTCCGAATACACCACAGAAGAGTTTGAATACAAGGGTAGTGTACGACCCTGCAAAATAAGTTCCACATACCACCGTAGAGAGAATAATATTTCCACAAATCTAATCTGCTGACACGTTTTGGCAGTATGACATCACGCCACGGCCCGGTAATTATTCGAACCGTTTTTCTTTAACCAGCCCCGCACATAACGCGAGGTGGTTTCTTGACACGTCTTGTCAAAGCAGAGATCGTGTTCCCCTTATTACGGGATTCTCATCAATACGGACATGGGTAACCCAACCGCGCCACCAATTACGGCACTTGGGGGATAAGCGAGTTTTACCAGGCTGGCGAGGGGTGCATAGTTTCGTCCGCCCTTATAAAGGGATAAGGTCTCACCTTTTTCTGCCCACGCCTTCTTCCTCCTTGCCCATCCATTCTCGCGCACTCGAGCTCCAATGCCCAAGTCCACATCCTTCTCCTCAACTCTCTCCAAACATGTCCGGAGCGGGAGGCAAGTGGATGGCCTCCTCCCTCACGGAGGGACACATCAAAAAGCTAC
Source organism: Triticum dicoccoides (assembly GCF_002162155.2). NCBI lineage: Eukaryota > Viridiplantae > Streptophyta > Magnoliopsida > Poales > Poaceae > Triticum > Triticum dicoccoides. The sequence goes on from NC_041392.1 coordinate 493,360,234, forward strand.
GTGGAGCCGGATACTTAGCTGCAGATATCGCGTACCGGCTGCCAGCCGCGGGGCAGGTCGTCCCTACCCCAGAACCTCACGAAAGGGTGGTTTTCCTCCCCCACTTTGTCCGTGGACTGGGGTTTCCCCTCCATCCATTCGTCCGTGGCCTCATGTTCTATTATGGGCTGGACTTTCATGATCTGGCCCCAAATTTCATCCTCAACATCTCGGCATTCATCGTCGTGTGCGAGGCTTTCCTCCGCATCCGGCCCCACTTCGGCCTGTGGCTGAAGACCTTCAATATCAAGCCGAAGGTGGTGGGCGGCCAACAAGCGGAATGCGGCGGAGCCATGGTGGGCAAAATGCCCAACGTTATATGGCTCGAGGGCTCCTTCATGGAGACCATAAAGGGGTGGCAATCGGGGTGGTTCTACATCACCGAGCCGCGCGACACCAACTGGGTGGCGGCCCCCGAGTTTCGATCCGGAATCTCCATGCGGCTCACTTCTTGGAAGGAGAAGGGCCTGTCCTGGGGTTCATCGGTGGAGCTGGACGGACTTCAGAAGTGTATCCGGAACATGATAAGCAAGAAACACAAGCTTGTCAACATAGTCCAGGTCATGCTCTTCCGCCAGATCCTCCCGTGTCAACAACGGGATTTCAACTTATGGGAGTTCGACCCGGCCCAGCACCAGACTCTACACAAGCTCTTTGACATGATGCATAAGGACGTCTGGAGGGTGCTATTCAAGAGTGCCAAGGTCCCTCCTTCGCTTACCGAGGACCGCGGGCTAAGCGCGAAGCGCCCTGCGAATTCGGTAAGATCTGTACATCTGGTAGGATATTTATTTCCCATAGCTTAACCATGTGCGGGGTCTGAGCTCCCATGCCTTCGATAGGACTGGGTGGAGACAACGGAGCAGATTAACTATCCGGCCCCTCTGCCCGAAGACACTGCGGACGCTCTCCTGATGGAGATGCGGACTCCAGCCCCTTATGAGGTGCCAGAGAAGACCAAGAAGAAGGACAAGGGAACCCGAAAGAGTTCCCGGCGCCAGGTGATATCGGACTCATCGTCCGATGACACCGAGACGCATTCCTCCCGTGAAAACGAGGAGAAGGAAGATGAAGATTCTCCCCCTCCAACCGGGGGAGACAAGAAAAGGAAGGCCGCCCCAACCGGGGAGGCCGAAGGGTCCAAGAAGGGAAGGACTCTCCTTCCGAACTGCTCCACCACCGCCGCCGACGGCGAAGACGAGTAGCTACTCAGGGCCAAGCCCCTGGCGAAGTCGTAAGTATTCGGATACCAGAGTAACTCATAGCATACCTTTGTTGCACTGCTTCTCCTAACATCAAATATGATTATGCAGTCCGCCCCAAGCCTGTATCGATGTATCATCGTCAGACGGTTCCTTGGACTCGTCGGACATGAACAGTGATACACTTCCAACCGCCTCCTCTCCTTGCCCTACGGACAATGCCGAGGTATTGTCTCAAGGGGCACCGAGCCGGGGGAGACAGTCCCGGGGGCTCCTCAAGGCGACCTTCCGGACTCCAGGAGCAAAGGGAGCAAGCCTCCCGGGGGCTCCAAGTTCAGCTCTCAATCGAACACCGCGCCGGAACCTCCAGTGGTTCCGAACTCGGGCAGGCGGCCCCCTTCCAAAAGGGGCAAGACGCCCGTGCCGGTGACCTCTGTCCATCCAGAGGCACCGGACAACCTGTTGGGAGCGCTTCGCGGCGCTTCCATCGACGAAGAGCACCGCACTATTATGAGTACGGTGATCAAGAAGGTTCAGTCCGCCAAGAGCGGAATGACTGAAGCCTGTGCCAGCCTTCTAACAGGCTTTGAGATAAGTATTTAAAATATAGGAAAAATATTACTGCATAGACAGTAGCCCCTGATGCTCTGTTTGGTGTTCATAAAGAAAAGCCGAATAGAGGATCAAATAATATCCGCAGGAGTCTAATATAAGTATGTCTGTATGCGTATGCAGGCTTCGTTGCTGACCTCTGCCGCACTCACTGCGGAGGTCGCCGCACTGAAGCAGGACCTCGAGGGGTCCGAGAAAGAGCTCAGCCTTGCCAAGAGGCAGCTCGAGGAGAACAAAGGTAAGTAATACCTTGTCTATATATAAAAGAAAAATGTGGTTGCGAAATGATAGGATCATCCTGAATGTGCCAGGGGGCACGACCGAAGTGGCAACCCTGAAGCAAGCGCTGTCCGAGGCCAAAAACAAAGCGTCCAAGGAGCGCACCGAGCGGGAAAAACAAGAGGCACGGGTGGGCGAGGTGCAGCAAGATCTCCAGGCTCTCATGTCGAAGCACGCGGCTTTGGAGCTTGACTCGAAGACGCGAGAGTCTGAGCTTGCCGCGGCCCTCGAGAGCACAAAGCGTGCCAAGGCCGAAGGCCAAAAAGCCCTCTAGGAGATTGAGGTGATGAATAAAATAGCAGCGGGTAAGGCATTCAATATGCAAAGCAAGCATGTGAAAGTAAATTACCTATTACTTACCCGAGTCCGGAGCTCTCCAGGAGCATTCGCAAATTTGCCCCACAGCGTGTCGGATGCCACAAAACATTACCAGGCCGAGGAGGGAAGCTCGACGGAGAAGTTGTTCTGGTCCCAGTATACTGGGACCGAACACCCGATGCCTATGAGCGACCAGCTGAAGCAACTGGTCGAGCTGCACAAGGCGGCCGAACAGGCCATGAGGGGCTTTATAGTCCGGATGTGGCCTGGCGACTCCCTCCCCAACAGCTACTTCAGCCTGGTGAGGCGGCTTGTGGATGCTTGCCCACGGATGGAAGTCATCAAGCGGTCCGTCTGTATCGAAGGTGCCCGCCGGGCTTTTGCCCGTGCAAAGGTGCACTGGGCCAAGATGGACACCGAGAAGATGGTGAAGGAGGGGCCGCCGCAGGGCAAGGAGCGTCGCCACCCCGAGATGTATTATGAGGGTGTCCTGAAGGGTGCCCGTCTTGTAGTGGACGAGTGTGCGAAGGATGTAATATTTGAATGAACTTGCTCGTGTGATACTGTATTATGAAAACTTGTTCATATGTGCTATGCAACGCTTGTTTGAATTTAAAATATTACCTTCTGTGCGGCTGTTTATCAAATCTGAGAGATGGCCAGTCGTCGGCTTCTGCCCCCATGCCACGAGTGCTGGGGTGTTTGGGATAAATCTGAGCACTCTTTATCCCGTTTTTGGGTCCTTTGAGGGAGGTGCTTAGCTCAACGAACGAGGCAATCGGACTATAATGCTTCATCACTCTCACTTAGCCATAGAAGTCTACAATTTTAAATTTTGGCGAAGCCCCTAGTATTCGGAAGACCGACTCCGGGGCGCTATACACGCCTTAAGCGAGACAAAGCCGACTCCTCGCTCTAAGCGGCATAAGTCTTTAGGGACTCGAGACCTCTCGAACAACGACCAGTCTCTCGCCTTATCATGACAGTCAGTTTTAGCTTTCTCTACTGAGGTGCTTAGCCCAGCTGAACCGGGGCACAATCGCAGTAGTTCTCCCAATGCTACCTTAGCCGATATAGCGGAACGTAAGGTACCAAAACATGGGAGCCGGGCAAACCCAACTATTGACCCAAGACATGATTCGGAGCTGATGCATATAATGCCATAAGTTCGGGGTGCCGCACTATCGAAAGTGTTCGGACTTCTCATGCCGTATTATGGGGTACGTTGAAGCCCCTGGCGTATTGGCCGTACCAGAGTGTACGGGTGCTGAATGTCATGAATGAACATATATATGTATAAAAAAGAAAGAATAGAGAATGCGTTAATAGTCTAGTGCTATGCATTGTTTATTCAAAAGGTGTGTCGAAGCAGAATGATACAATTAGTGCGATAAGCAAAAAGATAGGACTATTTGACATGTCCCCTCCAAGGGCAAGCTGAGGAATGGTATTTAAAGCAGGTATTTCACTCGTTATCGGAGACCACCTGGGAATTCCATGATGCGGCGTAGCTTTCTGACTCCTTGGTTGCTATATCGTGTGTCCGGCAAACATACTGCCGGACGGGGTTTCCAGAGAGTAAAGTCCTGAAAGAGAGAAAAATAATAAGGCGGGAAGCCCGTAGTGCAGTTGAGCCGCGTCTTGGGGCGTGCCGTAGTCGTGCCCCTCTCCCCACATGTGCCCATGGTATTTTCAATGTGTAATTATGTACGCGTGGCATGGATTTTGCCGTTTGGTTGGGACTGGGGTGGGGGCCGCATTGCTATGCGAGCTCGGAACGTGCCAGGCGGTCTTGTTGCCGATGACTCCGGGTGCGCCTGAAGGTATCCGGGTCTTTAATCGCCGAACTGGTGGATTGCCTTAAGAGGCTGCTTTGTGCTTCTACTGCGAGGGCCGCAGTGTGCTCCTCCGTGCGGAGAGAGCGCTCTGTGTTTCCATTGACTGTGATGACCCCCCGAGGTCCTGGCATCTTGAGCTTGAGATATGCATAGTGCGGTACCACATTGAATCTCGCAAATGCGGTTCGCCTGAGCAGTGCGTGATAGCCATTGTGGAACGGGACTATATCAAAGATTAACTCCTTGCTTCGGAAGTTATCCGGGGATCCGAAGACCACTTCCAGTGTGACTGAGCCTGTGCAATGGGCCTCTACACCTAGTATGACGCCTCTGAAGGTCGTTCTTGTGGGTTTGATCCTTGAGGGGTCTATACCCATTTTGCGCACTGTGTCCTAATAAAGCAGGTTCAGGCTGCTGCCTCCGTCCATAAGGACTCGAGTGAGGTGAAATCCGTCGATGATTGGGTCTAGGACCAGTGCGGCGAATCTGCCATGACGGATACTAGTGGGATGGTCCCTGCGATCGAAGGTGATCGGACAGGAGGACCATGGGTTGAACTTTGGGGCGACTGGCTCCAACGCATATACGTTCCTTAGCACACGCTTCCGCTCCCTCTTGGGGATGTGGGTTGCGTATATCATGTTCACCGTCCGCACTTGTGGGGGGAACCTCTTCTGTCCTCCGGTGTTCGGCTGCCGGGGCTGCTCCTCGTCATCGCCATGTGACCCCTTATCTTTGTTTTTGGCATTTAACTTGCCGGCCTGCTTGAACACCCAACAATCCCTGTTGGTGTGGTTGGCTGGCTTGTCGGGGGTGCCGTGTATTTGTCACGAGCGATCGAGTATACGGTCCAAACTGGACGGGCCCAGAGTGCTTCTTTTGAATGGCTTTTTCCGTGGACCAGGTTTAGAGCCTTTGAATCCAGCATTGACTGTCGTATCCTCGGTATTGTCATTGTTGATGCGGCGCTTGTGTTTGTTGCGACGTGACCTGCCATTGGCATCCTTAGTATCCGAAGTACCATGGTTCTTTGATATATTATTGCTGCGAGCCAGCCAGCTGTCTTCTCCCGCGCAAAAGCAGGTCATGAGTGTCGTGAGGGCTACCATAGATTTTGGCTTTTCCTGGCCAAGGTGCTGGGCGAGCCACTCATCGCGGATGTTGTCCTTAAAAGCTGCTAGGGCCTCTGCATCTGGACAGTCGATGATTTGATTTTTCTTTGTCAGGAACCGTGTCCAGAATTTCCTGGCCGATTCCTATGGTTGTTGAATTATGTGGCTCAAGTCATCGGCATCTGGTGGTCGCACATAAGTGCCCTGGAAGTTGTCGAGGAATGCGGCTTCCAGATCTTCCCAACAGCCAATGGATTCTGCTAGCAGGCTGTTGAGCCAATGCCGAGCTGGTCCTTTGAGTTTAAGTGGGAGGTATTTGATGGTGTGTAGATCATCACCGCGAGCCATGTGGATGTCCAGGAGGAAGTCCTCGATCCATACCGCAGGATCTGTTGTGTTGTCGTATGATTCGATATTGATGAGTTTGAAACCCTTTGGGATTTGGTGATCCATTACTTCGTCTGTGAAGCATAGGGGGTGTGCGGCGCCTCTGTACTGGGCTATATCGCGACGCAGCTCAAATGAGTCTTGTCCGCTGTGTTTGGCCCGGCCGAATTTACTTTTACTGTATCCGGCGTGACGGTTATCGTCTCGCATAGTGGTGCGCCCTCGTGATCTGTAGATCGATCTTGTGTGTTTTGATTTGTCCTCCAATACGTCTCGCAGGTCTGGCGTATTTCCCCATGCCTTGACATTTTTATTTGAATGGCGTCGGGGTGCGGGCTAAACTTTTGGTTGAAATGCCTCTTTGTCACGGCCACGAGGTGGTCGATCAGCTGCGTCATACGCTGGAGATGTAGGTTTTGGTGCTTCCTCCTCCAGTCGGGATAGCAACCTGCACTTTGGGTAACTCTTGGAGGGGTGTTCGAGTTTATATTCCTCGGCCGCAAGGACTTCAGTCCATCTGTCAGCTAGCAAATCCTGATCAGCTTGAAGCTGCTATTGCTTTTTCTTAAGGCTATTTGTTGTGGCTATAAGCCAGCGTTTGAAGCACTCTTGTTCGACGGGATCCTCAGGCACGACGAATTCGTCGTCATCTAGGCTTGCCTCGTCTTCAGAGGGAGGCATGTAATTATCATCCTCTGCCTCTCCATTTGCCGCTCTCTCGGGAGGGCTGGCTTCTCCATCCTCCTGCTCTAAATCTTGCTGGAGGGGATTGTTTTTATCTTCGGCACTGTCCGGAGTGATATTATCTCCTATGTCGGTATCACCGCTTTTGCCTTGGCGGGACTTAGAGCGGCGCTGCTGACGTCGGTGCTTGGGTTGCTTCTTGGAGGGGTCATCCTCCGATGTCCCGTCGCCATTGCCTTCTTTGGGTGTGTCCACCATATATATGTCATATGACGAGGTGGCTGTCCAGTGCCCTGTGGGCAGTGGTTCTTGTTCGCCTCCTGCATCGTCGTCCATGCCGTCGATGTCTTCGGAGTCGAAGTCGAGCATGTCGGTCAAATCGTCGACAGTGGCTACTAAGTGGGTGGTGGGTGGGCAGCGAATTTCTTCGTCATCCGCATCCCAGTACTGCCGGATATAGTTCAGCCAGGATTCTCCTGACAAGGAGAGAGACCTTAATGAGTTCAGTATGCCGCCGAAAGGCGAGTGCTGAAAGATATCCGCGGAGGTGAACTCCATGATCGGCGCCCAGTCGGATTCGACAGGCACGGGCGCAGGCGGTTTGGAGTCCGTGGCCGGGGAAGAATCCGGTAGTTCGGCATCACGGCTCCCGTGAAGGGTAAGGTCGATCCTTGGCTGGATCGCCGCTGAGAGTATGGCCTCCGTGGCGGGGTCTATCCACCCATCCATGGATCGTGCAATTGGCTCCGAATTGAGGGTCAGAGCGGTTGCCGGTGCGATCTCCTGAACACTGTCCGATGGTAGAGCTGAATCATGCTCATCGTGACCGCGTGGTGCACTAGGCAGGGGCTCGAATCCGTCAAAGATCAAGTCTCCGCGGATATCGGCCGTGTAGTTTAAGCTTCCAAACCTGACCTGGTGGCTAGGGGCGTAACTTTCGATCTGCTCCAGATGGCCAAGAGAGTTGGCCCGCAGTGCGAAGCCGCCGAATACAAAGATCTGTCCGGGGAGAAAAGTCTCACCCTGGACTGCATCGCTATCGATGATTGAAGGAGCCATCAAGCCTAACGATGACGACACAGAGGAACTCTCAATGAAAGCACCAATGTCGGTGTCAAAACCAGCGGATCTCGGGTAGGGGGTCCCGAACTATGCATCTAAGGCGGATGGTAACAGGAGGCAGGGGACATGATGTTTTACCCAGGTTCGGGCCCTCTTGAAGGAGGTAAAACCCTACGTCCTGCTTGATTTATTCTTGATAATATGAGTAGTACAAGAGTTGATCTACCACGAGATCGGAGAGGCTAAACCCTAGAAGCTAGCCTATGGTATGATTGTATGTTGTCCTATGGACTAAAACCCTCCAGTTTATATAGACACCAGAGGGGGCTAGGGTTACACAAGGTCGGTTACAAAGGAGGAGATATACATATGCGTATTGCCTAGCTTGCCTTCCACGCCAAGTAGAGTCCCATCCGGACACGGGATGAAGTCTTCAATCTTGTGTCTTCATGGTCCAATAGTCCGGCCAAAGGATATAGTCCAGCTGTCTGGAGACCCCCTAATCCAGGACTCCCTCAGTCGTGTACATGCACGGGTACCCGGCAAGGCTGGTCTTTTTCATTGACATGTTGATACAAGTACGAATGTTACAAGACACAAGCATGGGCTCGAGAGATTACATTATTTAGAAATTAAGATTTGGCAAGTGCCTACAAGCTAAAAGAAAGATAAATGCCCCGTGATCTCCGTTCTTGCCCCTTTCCTCCCAGGTTCGGCAGGTGAAGACAAAAAAGAGGCGACGGGGAACACGCCGATAGAGAGCATGGCGGGGATGGCTCCCGGCAAGGCGCGTGGCCAGGGGAGGAGGGCAATGCAGATGATGGTGCTGCCGCTGATGGTCAGCCGGAGTAAGAATGGGCGTCCTCCCGCCCGCTACCATCATCGTCGTTGTCACTGTCCTCCTCGTCACTATCGCTCGAGGAGGAGGTTTCATTGTCGATGGAGCTCTCCACACAGCACCCTAAGCGGGTTCCCGAGCGCTCGAAGACCTTGACGGAGAGCAGGCCGTTCTCCATTAAATTGAACTGGAAATGTGCCCCTCCGACAGGCTATGGGCACGGGAAAAGGTCTTCCACCCACGACAGAGGTACATAATGTGAGGGGCGGGGAAGTCGACGTTGACCCGCATGCCTCCATTCCCGCAGCCCCTCATATGCAGCCTCAAGGCCTGTGGCGGGTCAAGCTCCATTACCTGAGCAAACGGGGTGGGGAGGCGGAGCTGACCGCACACTAGCTAGTATAGCCTGATGAAGAACTCGCAAGGCTGGTCTCTGACATGGCCCTCCATTGGGGGAAGAGCCACTGGCGGAAGCGCGGCCGGTGCGCCGCCCCGTCCTCCTCTCCCCCGAGCGCCACGGCAGCCTCGGCCTTGCCCCTTCCCTCTTCCTCTCACAGCGGGCTCTGGTGCCATGAGCTCCGGAGGAGGGGGGACACGTTGTCGAGCAGAAGAACTCGTTGCCGCCATTGGAGCGCCGCCGCGCCCTCTCACCATGGCGAGTGGAAGAAAGGGACCAAGCAGGAAGGAGATGAATGCCGAAGGACGCTATCCCTCTCCCTTTTTTATAGAGGGGCAGAGTCGGGGCTCAGCCCCCCAACCTAAGGGCGGTCGCCCCACTCGACCAATCCGGCCACCAGAAGCGCAGGGAATTAGGACTGACCCACTGCTCCAATCAGCAATGCCCGGCTTCCCGCCTTGGCATTAAGGCCCGTGCCCTCCGTATCCACCACCTACCCTCCTTGAGGCATGGGGGACATGTGGCGAGCGAGCCGGAATTAAGAAGACAAGTGGGACGATCGTTTCCCACCCCGTGATCGTGGGGCGCGGGCGCCATGAAGGCCATGACCCGAGTCCACTTTGTAAATGAGCAGTGCCCCTGCAGTTTCCTCTTTTTTATGGGGAACACGCGGGCCGCCTCTTTACTGTTCACCGCGAGGTGACGCAAGCATGCTGCGACCGTCCCACACAAGACCCCCACGTCACGCACTCAATGTGAATCATGGGGAACCGCAACTGGCAAAGAAATTAATGCAGTTAAAACTCTGCCACGCGTGCCCTCGCAATGTTTTGGGCTTGGCCCAACAATGCTTCACGCTTATGTGTGGCCCAGGCCTGGGGGCTCCTGTCATTGTACAAAAGTAGGGGCCTTTCTGTACCCCTTTACTTGTGCACGGGCAGTCGTAGCCACACCTGCGGCCATGCTTGGTGGGGAAGAGGAAGGAAAGGTACGAGACTGCCAAGGCAGCACTTAAGCCTGAGGCATGAAGAGCAAAGGGGCAAGATGGACTTCCCCCGGCAACACCCTTGCCGGGGCGGCCTGCCACTTGCTGGGGCGACTTTCCCAACACCAGCAAGGCCGTCACTCTTAAGCCTGAGAGTTCTGACACCATCGACAACGTCGAGACCAAGACTCAGGGGCGCCTGCATGGTGGCATGCAGATCTTTGTGAAGACCGAAGGCCTACGAGTCTAGATAAGAACCAGAAGACGAAGACCCCTGGCAAGATCCTTGCCGAGGACGACCGCGAGACCCCGGCAAGACCCTTGTCAGGGGCATCTACGGGGCCACGACCAGGCCCGCACCTGCCAATGCTTTGCTTCCCCGCGGCCGTTCCGACGTGGCAACCAGCCCGCCAACTAGGCAAGCACCTGCGTGGCAGCATGCAGCTTCTAGGCCAACTAGTCGAGCACCTGCGTGGTGGCATGCGAGTCTTCGTGAAAGCCCTATCACCACACCAGCACAATGACCAACCAGCCAGTATGGCGCTGCAAGCCTCGTCATCCGAACGCGCGTCGAAGCAAGGCAAGGAGGCTACGGACGGGACGAGCTCTATTTCCATCCCCGATAAAGCAAGATGGCATGTAGGTAGCGCATTAAATGCGTTTGTCCTACGATGTCTGGAGATAAAGTTGTACACTGTAGATACTTTCCACCTCATGTGTGCCACTGTGGCGACCCCTTTGACATTAAAAGGAGGCCCGAGGCGTACTGTGGAAGAATTCGGACTTTTTGGACTGGGCATGCATAGTAGCTAGTCCAAGAACTGGAGAACACAAGATAAACACAGACAAGCAGAACTAGGGTTTTACGCATCATTTGCGGCCCGACCCTAGGTAAAATCCCCTTGCGCTGATCGCTAGACCTACTCTTTGCACAACTCTGCACCCCCGCCAACCATAGAAGGGGTCCTCAGGATCCCATAGGTGTCGTTTCCCCGAAAACCTGGCTCTGATACCACTATTGGGGAACGCAGTAATTCAAAAAAATTCCTATGATCACGCAAGATCTATCTAGGAGAAGCATAGCAACAAGACGGGAGAGTGTGTCCACATACCCTCGTAGACCGAAAGCGGAAGCGTTTGGTTAACGCGGTTGATGTAGTCGAACGCCTTCACAATCCAACCGATCCAAGTATCGAACGTGTAGCACCTCTGTGTTCAACACACGTTCAGCATGATGATGTCCCTCGAGCTCTTGATCTAGTAGAGGGTTCAGGGAGAGTTCCATTAGCACGACGTCGTGGCGATGGTGTTGGTGATGTGATCCACGCAGGGCTTCGCCTAAGCACTACGACAATATGACCGAGGTGGTAAACTATGGAGGGGGGCACCACACACGGCTAAGAAACAACTGTTGTGCTTTGGGGTGCCCCCTGCCCCCGTATATAAAGGAGGAGGGGAGGAGGCCGGCCACCGGGGGAGCGCCAAGGAGAGGGGAGTCCTACTAGGACTCCAGTCCTAGTAGGATTCGGCCTCCCCGTTTTTTCCTTCTACCGAAGGGGGAAAAGGGGAAGGAGAGGGAGTAGGAGAAGGAAAGGCGGTGGCGCCCCCTTCCCAAGTCCAATTCGGCCTCCTCCCTTGTGGGGGCGCACCAGCCCCTTGTGGGCTGGTTAGCCTCCCTCCTATGGCCCATATGGCCCATATCTTTCCCCGGGGGGTTCCGGTAACCCCTCCGGTACTCCGGTATGTACCTGATACGCTGCAGAACCCTTCTGGTGTCCGAATACTACCTTCCAATATATCAATCTTTACCTCTCGACCATTTCGAGACTCCTCGTCATGTCCGTGATCTCATCCGGGACTCCGAACAAACTTCGGTCACCAAAACACATAACTCATAATACAAATCGTCATCGAACGTTAAGCGTGCAGACCCTACGGGTTCGAGAACTATGTAGACATGACCAAGACACATCTCTGGTCAATAACCAATAGTAGAACCTGGATGCTCATATTGGTTCCTAAATATTATACGAGGATCTTTATCGGTCAAACCGCAATAACAACATACGTTATTCCCTTTGTCATCGGTATGTTACTTGCCCGAGATTCGATCGTCCGTATCACCATACCTAGTTCAATCTCGTTACCGGCAAGTATCTTTACTCGTTCCGTAATGCATCATCCCGCAACTAACTCATTAGTCACATTGCTTGCAAGGCTTATAGTGATGTGCATTACCGAGAGGGCCCAGAGATACCTCTCCAATACTCGGAGTGACAAATCCTAGTCTTGATCTATGCCAACCCAACAAACACCTTCGGAGACACCTATAGAGCATCTTTATAATCACCTAGTTATGTTGTGACATTTGATAGCACACAAGGTGTTCCTCTGATATTCGGGAGTTGCATAATCTCATAGTCAAAGGAATATGTATAAGTCATGAAGAAAGCAATAGCAATAAAACTTAATGATCATAATGCTAACCTAACGGATGGGTCTTATCCATCACATCATTCTCTAATGATGTGATCCCGTTCATCAAATGACAACACATGTCTATGGTCAGGAAACATAACCATCTTTGATCAACAAGCTAGTCAAGTAGAGGCATACTAGGGACACTCTGTTTTGTCTATGTATTCACACATGTACTAAGTTTCCGGTTAATACAATTCTAGCATGAATAATAAACATTTACCATGATATATGGAAATATAAATAAAAACTTTATTATTGCCTCTAGGGCATATTTCCTTCAGTTTGGTATTTTGATAATGATTTTTGTTGGTTTCTATTGCAACATCAGTACTGTTTGATTTTTGTAAATTCTTGTGGATGTTATTTGTCTCTGAAAAATAGTTCAGGTTTTAGGATTTATTTTTGTGAAGATTTTGATATATAATATGCCTATATAAAGTTTTTTTATTTAGTTTATTTTGTTTTTGTTCTCTATTAAAAAAAGGGAAAACATTTTTTTAGCCGCAACCTCCTAGGCTAGCAAGCCGGCCCACAGCCACCTTCCCCATGGCCTCGCTCCCGCAACCGCTTCACCCCGATCGCCCGCTACCTCCTCTCTCTCTCTCACCGACGGTGACTCGCGGGCCCTAGCTGTCCGCGCGAAACCTCGCGCCCACCTTCTTCTTCTCGAAGCCATGGGGCAGAGCCCATCGCCGCCGCGCCGCCGGATATCCCGCTCTTCTCGGTATCCCGAATCCATCTCGCCACCTCCTCCAAGTCGACCCCTTCTATATAAGCATGCCCCCTCGACCCTCTGCGTGCAAAACCCCTCTTTCCCATGCCCTCTGCCTCGCCCGATCGCTCGCCGGAGCTCACCTCGGCCACCGCCGCCGTTGCCGCCCACCTGAGCACCTCACACCTCCCCATCACCTCCAAAGCTCACCCATATCCTTCCCTCGACCTTTTGAGCCATGTCGAGCATCCCCCGGAGCTCGAGGAGCACCGGAGCCCTTGCTCTGCAACACCACCAGTGCCCACCGCCGGAGCCGAAGCCCGCCAAACTCGCCTCAGACCTCCTCGGAGACGAACTCTAGCACCATCGAGACCCAGCGATGCGCCACGTTCGCCCGTCGCCGAGGACCACCGGAGGCCTCGCCGGTGTCATCCCCGAGCCTCCACCACCAACGATGACCTCGCTGTAGCTCTTCCATCGCCGCAGTAAGCCCTTGACCGTCCGATCTCCCTTCGACGCTATAGATTAGATCGCAGTGAACAGTTAGGTTTTTATTAAGTAGATCGGTTTTATTTACGGTTATACTAGGTTTAGATTGAACCGGCACCTTCTATTTTCTTTATTTGCCCGCGCCGCCACTGTTTCCCTTAGATTACGAGCGTTCATCGTTTAGTCTCCGCAGTGCATAGCCCTGGCAAACCACAGATAGCACGTGGTCACTGGCCGATCCGTAGACTTGTTTTTTTCCAGTTCTGTTTATTTTCAGAAACAGTTTCAATCTTAGATTGTTTGTATCGTTTAGCCTACTTGATGTTTTTGAGTGACTACAATTGCAATGTGTCACAAATTGTATGAAGTTTCTGTTAGTGACTTGAATTTTTTAATTTGAGTAGTTTAAATTTGAATTATTTCAAATATGCTTCAAACACTATTTTGACTCTAGTTTGAATTCTAGAATAGATTTTTGATTGATTCTTTTTTCTACTATTTTGTCTATCCAGTAGTATATAGTGGCTTATTTTTAGTTTATTTTAAATTAGGTTTATTGCAAAAGAAAACAGTAATGTTTTGCTTATGTAGTTGTTTTAGTCATATAATTAGTGTTTTTAATTATTTTTAGTAAATTCTAATTGTAAATTTTTACATGTTGTCATATGTTTCTGTTAGACTACAGTAGATAAATTTTTGCAGTTATTTATTAGTGTTTAGCTACTGTTTTAGTATTTGTTTGTTTAGTTCATAGTGATAGTTGATAAAAATAGTTTTCATACTAGTTCTTTTTGCTAGTAAATGCTTTAGTAAATTATTTTCTGTTGTTTCATTAGAATTACATTTTTTGTTGTAGAAAAGTCATTAGAGTTATTTAGTGTTGTTATGATAAAACTTGTGTGAGTTGATCTCAACTAGTTCCTTGAAGTTTTATTTTGAAGTTTTCCTTTGATTTTCCTTTGTTTTTATTTGAACATTGTTGTTTCTTTTTTGCTTTTGATTGTTATTTTGATTGATAGGATTGTTTGCCAGGATGTTTGCTTATACGAATGCTATGTCTGTTAATATAGATTTTCAACGGAGTGACGATTAGTTCTACCAAGTCATTATTTTGAGAGTGTTGTTATATTCATCAAGTAATACCAGGCAAGTTCACTTTGACCATGTTATTCATAACTATGTTTTATTGCATTTTAGTATCACCATTCATAATCCCTCTAGTAGTGATATTGACTTCTTGTAGTTGAGTAGAATGCATGAGGTAGGAACTCATCACCCTATTACCAAGCCTAAGACGTTATTTATTCTAATGCTACGCAATAGTAGATGAGGTTCGTATGAGTACTCGAGAGTGGTGTGAGAATGGAGGACTCTACGTCAATGAGGACACCTTCATGATGGCATCTGCAAGGACTGCATCTTCACGACCTCAAGACTTCAAGACCTCAAGACTTCAAGACTCAAGACAAGAATTCAATACACACTACTGGGTGAAGGACAGAATTGATGGGCACCCTGGAGCAACCAGTGGATGGCCGGGATGCATGGAGAAGCGCCACATCTTGCAGAAAGCTTCATCTAGACTCAAAGAGATGGAAGAATACTTCATGCCTGGAAGCTTACCTCTACAACCGCAAGTCACTATGGGCTCTGGCTTGGTTGACCCTAGTGGTGACTCTAGCTGGGACGGTGCTAGCAGATGTAGAACTACGGTAGGATTGGATGAGCACCGGATAGTGGTCAGAGGAACTCTTCGGAAGACCATGTTTCGGTCATCTTGTTCTCAAACACCCTGAAGTGTGAGAATGCAAAAGGAGGGATCGAATCTTGCGGGTAAAGAGTAAAAACCTCTACAGAGGGTTAAAACCTAATCGATTAGCCGTGTCCCCGGTTATAGACAATTTGAGCCTCTAGACTTGAATCTATCTCGGAACTCTCAACACTGGAGTGATAACTTAATTGTGGGCAACATTATGATGATATGGGCTATGAGGCATCGGTTGGCGAAACCATGTCATGATAGAAAACTCCATAGTACAGGCTCTTGATATTCCTTTGTTGTAGGGAAAATAGAATCATCTTTTACGCAAAAACCTCAAACACAGAGCCACAAAGCCATATTGCATATAGAATAGTTTATCATCTATTTTCTCTTATTGTGATCTTGCCGGTACATTCAATGTATTGACCTACATGGCTGCAATGTATCATGTTGCTGGATTATTTCCTACGACAAGTGAGTTCCGTTGTTGGGTTACGGTCTACACTCAACCTGCCGATGGCATTGATGGGACTCCACACCCGATTGTTTGTTTCCGCTGAGACTTATGAGGTATATATCAGTTTTACGTTATTTATACATGTATTGCACTTTGATATATACATTGATGTACTATGTGTGCCAGCATATTGATCCAGGGATGGCACAGATACACAGAGACTTGACCGTTTGAGGTTGGGTCGCTACAGATATGGTATCAAAGCACATGTTGACTGTAGGACGTGACCCTAGAAATCAGAAAGCCCCTAGGACAGTATGTCTCTAAAACTTTATTTTCAAAAGGATCCGTTACTTCTCTTCTTTTCTAATTTTATCAAATAGTCCCTCTTACATCAAATAGCTAGAATATACCCATGTCCCTTTTGACCACTCAGAGGATCAATTGAAGCCACTCCAAGAAGGACAAGATATTAGACAACTAATAGTCACTTCAGAGTAAAGAGGACCTCACCATGCATTAGAAGAGTTGAATGCTACAACAGTTGAAGAATCCGAAGACTTGAAGAATTTGAAGAATCTGAAGAACTATTGACCTTTAGAAGACCAAACCCATGTTATATACTTATGTTAGAAGCGACGATTTGTGAGCTGTCATTTGTTTGATGTTTTTCCGACAGCCACAAAATAAAACCCGTTTCTTCAAAACTATTGTTTGTATTGTGTGTATCTCTCTTTTCTTCTCTCGTATCTCATCCCAAAACAGTTGGACCCAATAGATGATGAAGGAAGACAAACTGCTATTCTCTGGACTGATGACTCAGTTGGACGCAAAGCAATGGATTCAAAACATGGAGGATCACTTTGGGAAAATTTTGATTACAAGGAAGTATGAGGTTGCTCCTTAGTATTTTACCAAGAGTGCTGCAACCTGGTGGAAAATGCATCAAGCCATACAAGGATGCAACAGAATAAAAACTTGGGAGGAATTCAAGAAGACTCTGTTGAGATCCCATCTTATTCGGAAGCACTATGATAACCCGAAGAAGAAACCTTGTGCCTGCAAGATTTGTGAAGAAATAGGACACACCCATGAAGAACACAAGGATGGATGCCCCCGTTGTGAGGAAAATCACTCATGCGAAGTATGCCCGACTGGGTGGGTTACTTGTTTCCTATGTGAAGGAACTACACACTACCCTACTCAGTGTCACTATTACCCTAAGTACAAGAAATTACCAAGCAGCATAAAGAAACCCTCAGGGAAAATTCAGAAGAACCTATGATGCAAGAAGATGTTGAAGACCCTGATGGAGAAGGCCTAAACAGATTTTACACCCAAGCCTGCTATTCATGTGGAGAAGGACATTTCTTACATCACTGCAAAAAGGAAAGAGAAGAGTATCTCGGAGACTTCTCGACAGCAGAACTGAAGTTTGACCTTCAGGAAATAGAAGCTCTGATCATTACGGAGAAATCCAGGAAGAGAAAATGAAGGCATCCCCAGAACAACCCAATTTCTGCAGAAAAGGACCTGAGTAATATCACCTATTTCACTTGCAAGGATTTAGGTCATTACACTGATAAATGTCCAGAAAAAAAACTAAAAATCCAAGGAGCCTACATAATCACAAAGAAGCCCAGAGACATGTCGGAAGTCAATTGTTTTCGCTACAAGGAAGCAGGACATTTTGCTAGGGAATGTTCAGATCAGATGAAAGCTGGAGCTGAGTAGTTGGGATTTTGATATGGATAATAAGAGTAGTAGAAAGTAATTTTATTTTCATAAGTTCGATGAGTTTAATTATGTAATGGAAGCCTCAGAGTTTGTAATGAATTCATGAATCAATAAAGTTAATGTATCATGATTTCATATGTTGAATTGTGTGAGTCATTACTTTACGAACACATATGTTGACCATTTCCGAGGATATGAGAAATATGGTCTACGGATGGATTTGTGTATTACATTTTAAGGGTGGTAGTACCCTGTGGGAACACCTGACCAATGGAAAGGAAAAATGTATTCCACATAGAGCAGTTTGGACAAAATATGTATGAGTTTTATTCCGATATGTCGGTTAACTCAGGAGTATGAAGGAATGAAGTAATATCGGACTTAAAGGAGGTGCATGTTGGGAGTCCCACTTGGATCCCTAGTCCAATTCAGACTCCCCTCCCCCTTTTCTTTTATCGGAAGGGGGAGGGGGGGAGGAGAGGGAGGAGGAGAAGGAAAGGGGGGCACCACCCCCTCCCCTTATCCAATTCGGAATCCTTCCCTAGGGGGCGCCACCCCTTGTGGGATGCCTTGCCTCCCTCCTATGGCCCATGTGGCCCATATCTTCCCCGGAGGGTTCCGGTAACCGCCTCGGTACTCCGATATGTACCCGATACTTTCCGAAACACTTCCGGTGTCTGAATACTATCGTCCAATATATCAATCCTTACCTCTCGACCATTTCGAGACTCCTCGTCATGTCTGTGATCTCATCTGGGACTCCGAACAATATTTGGTCACAAAACACATTACTCATAATACAAATCGTCATGGAACGTTAAGCGTGCGGACCATACGGGTTCGAGAACTATGTAGACATGACCGAGACACATCTCCGGTAAATAACCAACAATGGAACCTGGGTGCTCATATTGGTTCCTATATATTCTACGAAGATCTTTATCGGTCAAACCGCAATGACAACATACGTCATTCCCTTTGTCATTGGTATGTTACTTGCCCGAGATTCGATCATCGGTATCTTCATACCTAGTTCAATCTCGTTACCGGCAAGTCTATTTACTCGTTTCGTAATGCAACATCCCGTAACTAACTCATTAGTCACATTGCTTGCAAGGCTTATCATGATGTACATTACCGAGAGGGCCCAGAGATACCTCTCCAATATTTGGAGTGACAAATCCTCATATCGATCTATGCCAACCCAACAAACACCTTCGGAGATACCTGTAGAGCATCTTTGTAATCACCCAGTTACGTTGTGATGTTTGATGGCACACAAGGTATTCCTCCGGCATTCGGGAGTTGCATAATATCATAGTCAAAGGAATATGTATAAGTCATGAAGAAAGCAATAGCAATAAAACTTAACGATCATTATGCTAAGCTAGCGGATGGGTCTTGTCCATCACATCATTCTCCTAATGATGTGATCATGTTCATCAAATGACAACACATGTCTATGGTTAGGAAACTTGATCATCTTTGATTAACAAGCTAGTCTAGTAGAGGCATACTAGGGACACTTTGTATTGTCTATGTATTCATACATGTATCAAGTTTCCGATTAATACAATTCTAGCATGAATAATAAACATTTATCATGATATAAGGAAATATAAATAACAACTTTATTATTGCCTCTAGGGCATATTTCCTTCAACGAGAAGCATTTATGATAGCTAATTGTTCATCAGGAAAGCTATCATCAATAGGTAGTGGGTCATCAAGAACATTTTCTAACCTAGACAAGTTGTCTGCAACGGGGTTCTCAACTCCCTTTCTATCAATAATATGAAAATAAAATTCTTGTAGCAAGAGAACCCATCTAATAAGTCTAGATTTAGCATCTTTCTTTTCCATAAGATATTTAATAGCAGCATGATCAGTGTGAACAGTTACTTTGGAATCAACAATATAAGGTCTGAACTTATCACATGCAAATACAACTGCTAAAAATTCTTTTTCAGTGGTAGCATAATTTCTCTGGGCATTGTCCAGAGTTTTACTAGCATACTGAATAACATCTAATTTCTTATCAACTCTTTGTCCTAGAACAGCACCAACAGCATAATCACTAGCATCACACATAATCTCAAAGGGTAAATTCCAATCAGGTGGCTGAACGATAGGTGCAGAAATCAAGGCTTTCTTAAGTATTTCGAATGCTTCTTCACAATCATCATAAAAAACAAAAGGAATATCTTTTTGCAAGAGATTAGTGAGAGGCCTAGAAATTTTAGAGAAGTCTTCAATAAACCTCCTATAGAAACCGGCATGTCCAAGGAAACTTCTTATACCTTTGATATCTTTAGGACATGGCATCTTTTCAATAGCATCCACTTTAGTTTTGTCAACTTCAATACCTCTTTCAGAAACTTTATGCCCCAAGACAATACCTTCATTAACCATAAAGTGTCACTTCTCCCAATTCAATACAAGATTAGTTTCTTCACATCTCTGCAAAACTCGGTCAAGGTTGCTTAAGTAATCATCAAAAAAGTTCTGTAAACAGAGAAATCATCCATGAAAACCTCAACAATCTTTTCACAAAAATCAGAGAATATAGCAGTCATACATCTTTGAAAGGTAGCAGGTGCATTGCATAAACCAAAAGGCATACATCTATAAGCAAATGTACCGAAAGGGCAAGTAAAAGTTGTTTTCTCTTGATCATCTTTTGACACAGGTATTTGAGAGAAACTAGAATAACCATCTAGAAAGTAAAAATATGTATGCTTGGATAATATTTCTAGCATTTGATCAGTAAAAGGTAGAGGGTAATGATCTTTTCTAGTAGCTTTATTTAATTTGCAAAAATCAATTACCATTCTATAACTTGTAACAATATTGGAATCAATTCATTTTTATCATTAGGAACAACAGTAATACCTCCCTTCTTAGGGACACAATGAACATGACTTACCCATTGACTATCAGCAATAGGATAAATTCCACCTGCCTCCAGAAGCTTTAGTATTTCATTTCTTACCACTTCTTTCATCTTAGGATTTAACCGTCGTTGATGATCAACAACCGGTTTAACATCTTTCTCCAATTTAATGGTGTGCTGACATAGAGTGGGACTAATGCCCTTAAGATCATCGAGAGTATATCCAATAGCGGCACGGTGCTTCTTCAGAATTTTCAATAATTAATTTTCTTCATGCTTTGAAAGGTTAGCACTAATAATAACAGGATATATCTTCTTTTCATCAAGATAAGCATATTTCAGATTATCAGGTAATTGTTTAAGCTCAAACACGGGATCACCCTTAGGTGGAGGAGGATCCCCAAGGATTTCAACTGGCAAATTGTGTTTCAAAATAGGCCCTTTATTAAAGAATACTTCATCTTTTTCCCTTCTTTCATTCATAAACATATCATTTTCATGGTCTAGCAAATATTGTTCTAAAGGATCGGTAGGAGGCAAGCAAGACCAATAATTTCATCCTTACTAGGCAATTCTTTATCGTGAGGTTGTCTATGAAATTTAGAGAAATTAAAATCATGAGACATATCCCCTAAACCAACAGTAACAATATATATCTTGTAGTATATCTTAACATTAACAGTATTGAAGAAGGGTCTACCAAATATAATGGGACAAAAATTATCTTGTGGAGAAGCAAGAACAAGAAAATTAGTAGGATATTTGATTTTCTCACACAAGACTTCAACATCTCTAACAATCCCAATTGGTGATATGGTATCTCTATTGGCAAGCTTAATAGTAACATCAATATCCTCTATCTCAGTAGGTGCAATATCATTCATAATTTTGTTATATAAGGTATAAGGAATTGCACTCACACTAGCACCTACATCACATAAGCCATGATAACAATGATCTTCTATTTTTAACAGAAACAATAGGCATGCCAACAACAGGTCTATGTTTATCTTTCATATCAAGTTTAGCAATTCTAGCAGCTTCATCACAGAAATAAATAGCATGCCCATCAATATTATCAACCAAGAGATCTTTAACCATAGCAATACTAGGTTCAACTTTAATTTGGTCAGAGGGTGTAGGTGTTCTAGTATAACTCTTACGAACCATGAGTGAAGCTTTAGCATTATCCTTTATTCTAACAGGAAAAGGTGGTTTCTCAATATAAGCAGTAGGAACAATAGGATCAACATTATAAGGAATAGTTTCTTATTAAACTTTAATAGGTTCTACTACTTTAACTTTAATGGGAGTATGATATTTAAACCACTTCTCCTTACTGAGATCAACATGAGTAGAAAAAGATTCACAGAAAGAAGCTACTATCTCAGAGTCAAGTCCATATTTAGTGCTAAAATCATGAAAAGCATCGGTATCTATAAAAGACTTAACACAATAAAACTTAAGGTTTATACCTGACTCCTTACCTTCGTCGAGTTCCCAATCTTCAGAGTTGCATTTAATCCTTTCCAATAAATCCCATTTGAATTCAATATCCTTCTTCATATAGGAACCAGTACAAGAACTATTGAGCATGGATCGATCATTATGAGAATGCCGAGCATAAATTTTTTAAATAATAATTTCTCTTGAGAGCTCATGATTGGGGCATGAATATAACATTGAATTAAGCCTCCCCAAAGCTTGAGCGATACTTTCTCCTTCACGAGGCCAAAAATTATATTATATAATTCCGATCATGATGAACCAAATGCATAGGATAAAACTTCTGATGAAATTCCAATTTTAATTGGTTGTAGTTCCATGATCCAATATCATCACATAGCCTATACCATGTCAATGACGTTCCCTTCAAGGATAAAGGGAAGACCTTCTTCTTGACAACATCCTCGGGCATACCTGCAAGCTTAAATAATCCACAAACTTCATCCACATAGATTAGGTGCATATCAGGATGTAATGATCCATCTCCTGCATAAGGATTAGCTAGCAGTTTCTCTATCATACCCGAAGGAATTTCATAATAAATATTTTTAGTAGGTGCAGTAGGTTGAGGAGCAACTCTTTGCTCTTTCGGTCGGGGTGAAGATACCCCGAACAAGTCCCTCAAAGGATTATTTTCCATAGTAACAAGTGACAGTAAATTTCAGCATACTATATAAATGTTTCCTTACCAAAGGCACTTCACTCCTCGGCAACACGCGTCAGAAAAGAGTGTTGATGACCCACAAGTATAGGGGATCTATCATAGTGCTTTCGATAAGTAAGAGTGTCGAACCCAACAAGGAGCAGAAGGAAATGACAAGTGGTTTTCAGCAAGATATTCTCTTCAAGCACTGAAATTATCAGTAACAGATAGTTTTGTGATAAGTTAAATTGTAACAGGTAACAAGTAAATAAAGTAACTAAGGTGCAGCAAGGTGGACCAATCCTTTTCTGTAGCAAAGGACAAGCCTGTACAAACTCTTATATAAAGCAAAGCGCTCCTGAGGATACATGGGAATTGTTGTCAAGTTAGTTTTCATCATGCTCATATGATTCGCGTTCATTACTTTGATAATTTGATATGTGGATAGACCGGTGCTTGGGTGCTGCCCTTCCTTGGACAAGCCTTCCACTTATGATTAACCCCTCTCGCAAGCATCCGCAACTATGAAAGAAGAATTAAGGTAAACCTAACCATAGCATGAAACATATGGATCCAAATCAGCCCCTTACGAAGCAACGCATAAACTAGGATTTAAGCTTCTGTCACTCTAGCAACCCATCATCTACTTATTAATTCCCAATGCCTTCCCCTAGGCCCAAAAAATGGTGAAGTGTCATGCAGTCGACGTTCACATAACACCACTAGAGGAGAGACAACATACATCTCATCAAAATATCGAAGGAATACCAAATTCACATGATTACTTATAACAAGACTTCTCCCATGTCCTCGGGAACAAACGTAACTACTCACAAAACATATTTATGATCAAGATCAGAGGAGTATTAATTATCATTAAGGATCTGAAAATATAATCTTCCACCGGATAAACCAACTAGCATCAACTACAAGGAGTAATCAAAACTACTAGCAACCCACAGGTACCAATCTGAGGTTTTGGGACCAAGATCGAATACAAGAGATGAACTAGGGTTTGAGAGGAGATGGTGCTGGTGAAGATGTTGATGGAGATTGACCCCCTCTCGATGAGAGGATCGTTGGTGATGACAATGGCTTCGATTTCCCCCTCCCGGAGGGATGTTTCCCCGACAGAACAGCTCCACCGGAGCCCTAGATTGGTTCTGCCCAGGTTCCGCCTCGAGATGGCGGCACTTCGTCCCGAAAGCTTCCTTCTTATTTTTCCAGGTCAAAACACACCATATAGTAGAAGATGGGCGTCGGAGGCCTACCAGGGGGCCCACGAGGACGGGGGGTGCGCCCTCCACCCTTGTGGCCGGCTGGTGGCCCCCTCTGGTATTTTCTTCACCTAATATTTTTTATATATTCCAAAAACATGCTCCGTGAAGTTTCGGGACTTTTGGAGTTGTGCGGAATAAGTCTCTAATATTTGCTCCTTTTCCAGTCCAGAATTCCAACTGCCGGCATCCTCCCTCTTCATGTAAACCTTATAAAATAAGAGAGAAAGGCATAAGTATTGTGATATAATGTGTAATAATAGCCCATAATGCAATAAATATCAATATAAAAGCATGATGAAAATGGACGTATCAAGGACAGCGAACGTCTCTCTTCAACTGCATTCAGGTAATCCACTATGGTTTTATTATTACTGATCAGCATGTCAAGGCTAGGTATGTTCCTTTTCCACTTTCTAATGGTCGCGCGGATGCGCCTCATCTGGAAATTAATAAGAGAAGCAAAGGAGTGAAACAGCCTTGTCGCACGAGACCAACCATCAGCAATGATCTCTCGTGTTTCCCTCATCTCCAGCCAGTGATTCTCCATCCTGAACAACTTACAGTTGGCAGGCTTCGTATCATACTGAACCAGGATAGGCACATGATCAAAAGTAATAGTGGCTACGAATGAAGCTGTAGTGTGAGCAAAAGCCAGAATCAAGTCTGCATTGATGAGGACCCAGTCCAGGCGAACAAGAGTTGGATTGTCCCTTTTATTGGACCAGGTGAACTTCCTGTTACATATCTCTACCTCATCCAAGCAATTCTCCCTTATCCACTGGTTGAAAGTTTCCATCATTGACCAGTTCACCTGACCATGAGACTTCTCGTCCGCCGAGCAATACATATTAAAATTGCCAATGATCATCCATGGTTCATTCACTTGACCAACATCAGCAGCAATGGCCTTGAAGAACAAAGGTCTATCTTGAGCAAGACAAGGAGCATAAACCGTGGTGATGAGTACTGAAAATTTGGACCCAGTAGAAGCTAGCCTGACTCAGAGGTGATACTTGTGTGTTGCAACAACCTGCCCAGAGACCAGAGAAGTGTCCCACGCAACCAGAATTCCACCAGATGATCCTGATGAAGGCACGATTGCATGACCATCAAGATGAGTAGGAAGAAAGGTACACAACTTCCCTGACTCGGTTTTTTTTGTGTCAGGGAAGGAAAAAGTAAGGTCGGCTGAGCCAGCGAATAATAAGAGGCTGGGGCGACAAGGCGCAAAGGCACAAAAAAATAGTCTGTGAATTCAGGGAAAAGGTGGAGCGGACGAGTTGGTGTGGGTGGAATTAATCTGTGCATTGCGGCAAGAGGCTTCATGTTATTTTCTGAAGGGCAGACAGGGACGTTGTGATGGTCATATTTCTTGGTTAGATCGCCGACTACGGCGTGGCTTCAGACGAGGAATACGGGATCAGTGATCTTTTTCGTGAGGAAGTCATAGAAGAAAACAAGGGCGGTAAGACCGGTGGCAACAGGTCAGTTAGATCGCAGCTCGGCATGGCGCCGGGGTTCACCAAGTTTGATTTGGAGAAATTCGATGGCACGGGTAACTTTGGTCTATGGCAGACAAGAGTCAAGGATATTCTGGCACAACAAGGAATCTTGAAGGGTTTGCAGGAGACGAAGCCGGCCAAGGTTGAAAATGATGTGTCGGAGGATATGCAAGTGCAGGCGGCCGCTACCATACGGCTTTGTCTTGCGGATCAGGTCATGTATCATGTCATGGACGAAGATTCTCCTGAGGGAATTTGGGACAAGTTGGCAAATCGTTATATTTCCAGGTCAGCGACCAATAAGCTGTATTTGAAGCAAAAGTTCTATGGGCTGAAGATGTAGGAGGGGTCGGATCTTGTGGAGCATGTGAATGCCTTTAATCAGTTGGTCACGGATCTAGCGTGTCTGGATGTGAAGATTGATGATGAGGATAAGGCACTACTTCTTCTTGTTTCGTTGCCACTGTTCTATGAGCATTTGGTCATTACATTGACACATGGAAAGACAACCGTCAATAATGAGGAAGTCACTGCAACGTTGCTTGGACATGAGTTGAGGAAGCAAAAGAATGCTACAGAGGAGAGTACTCAAGGTTGGGGGTTGGCAGTTAAAGGTTATCAACTCAGGAAGGGACAAGAGGCGGAGAAGAAAAAGAAGAAAAAGGTGCAGTGCTACAGGTGCAAGGACTGGGGACATGTAAAGAGGGAATGCCTAGAACTGAAGGGTGGGGCAAGTGCTAATGCGGCTACTCGTGGTGATGACTCAGACAGCAGTAGTGATGTTCTCGTAGTATCAAACAAGCGGTCAACAAAAACTGAAGCGTGGATGTTGGATTCAGCTTGCTCTTTTCATGCGACTCCCAACAGGGAGTGATTCTCTTTGTACAAGTCTGGTGAGTTTGGTTTAGCCTATGTGGGCGATGACACAGGTTATCGTGTTGCTGGAGTAGGTGACAACAAAATCAAGATGTTTGATGGAGTTGATCAGATGCTTCGGGGAGTCAGGCATGTGCCAGGGCTAAGGAGAGGAATCTAATTTTGCTTGGTGTTCTTCATGATGGTGGTATGGAATTCTGTTGTGATCGAGATAAGAAGACCGTGAAAATCATGGAAGATGGGGTGACTATGATGATAGGAGAGAGGACGGCTTCGCATCTTTACAAGTTGCAAGGGAGCACTATTGTCGATGGAGCCATGAAGAGTGGAGCTACAGGAGTAGCAGTGGAGTCACGGTGGCGGCGGGTCTGGCCCGTCGGGTAGCTCTCAGTAAGCTACAAAGAAGACAACCCAAGTCCGGAGTACATGGAGGTTCGAGTATGGACGACTTCTAACTGGTGGAGAATATTCGCCAAGGTGGAGTTTGTTATATTTGTGTTGAATATTATGTACGCAAGGGGTTACATGGACTTGGGAATTGTAATTGGTGTGGTTAGGTACGAGTTGTGTAGGAGTCGGACACGTTGTATCCTAGGCATCTTATATACGGAGGGGCACCACACGTTGTAACCCATGACGATTTGATAGCAACAGGTACGCGGGGGAGCCAACGGCTTGTGCCAGTGCTCGGGCGGCCGATGTTGCGGTATCTTGGGGAGGAGTGACCGTAGTCATCCCTGGGGATGTAGCCATATCGGTGAACCTCGTTAACAAATATCGTGCCTCGGTGTGTCGTCTATGATCTTGCATTAGTATTTTATTCTAACATGTGCCCGACTCCATATCCGGGGACAGGTCCGTTAATTGGATGCCACTCTGAGGCGTCGGTTCCCCTGTGAGCGGACTGGGTGCCGCTCTCGGAGAAGAAAGTGCAGACTTTTGATGACGAGCAAGTGGAGAAGAAGGTCGCCCTCATCATCATCGAGGAGGAGGGGGGAGGAGGAGGAGAAGGATCGCTATTATGCGCTAGTGGTCGCGCAGGAGGATCCCACCCTCGACGAGTACCCAGATTGAAATCGTGAAACACACTCCATTGCATGGAAAATCCAACACGGCTGCATGTTGATCTCTTATGAGAAGGATGATAAAATTCACTCACACAATTCATATCGGTCATCACGCTGCTTCAATCGGATGACGACGTCTTGGATGGCGGCGTAGACGAGACGGTGGTGTCGATGGCCTTAGAGGCACCCCTACAAGGTCATCGTCCATTTCAAATTGGCTGAACTTTAGGCGACTCCGGTTGGATGGCCGGTGCCTTACCCGCTATCTACGGACATGTCTGAACGTGTCCGTGGACATTTGGTGTTCCGCTTGGAGTTGCCCTTATGTGTGTGCTCATGCATTCTTTATAAAAACATTTTATTAATAAAATAAGATACATTTGACATTGTGATGAAATATTCTAATTTGCTTTAGAGAAAATTTCACAAATACACAACATTTAGCACAAAGGTAAAAAAACAATATTCCATGCGATTTTAAGAAAAAAGAAAACACCCCCCCCCCCCCATGTGTTAAGTGAGAGGGACGGCTCGGTTTGAGCCGAGTCAAGCCTAGCGAAGCCCAACTCTCTGAAAATATTAAAATACTTAAAATTTCAAAATGCTTATTGATAACATATTTTTAGAAAGCAAGTAATTCAATTCATCTTTGCAGGGTTTTTTAGGCAAATTCATCTTTGCAGGTCAATCTCGCAGTAGGTACTTTTTTTAGACGAAACATCACTTTTAATTCAATCAAACAAGGTTTGTGGGATACAAAGGTTACTAGGAGGATTGGAGAGCCACAAATGACGTCCCACATCCAAGCTAGTATCCATCTTAGCAATAGTATGAGCCTCAAAATTGTGCTCGTGCTGCTCGTGGCATATTTCACATGCCAAAAAAATGGATCTACGAGAGTTAATCTCCTTCACTATCATACAGTACTCACCACGCTGCTCTGTCTCCTTAAGCTCATGTATGACTCTCAGACAGTCGGTAGCGATATGGATCTTGCGAAGTGCCAAATCCTCACCTAGAGCTTGAGCTTCTCGACACGCAAACGCTTCCAAAATTTCAGGCTCCGTCAAACCTTCAAAAACAACCGCAGAAGCCCCCAAGTAATTTCCATGTTCATCCCTACACACAACTCCCACGGCTCCTTTGTTTGTATTTTTTGCCACTACTGCATCAGCGTTAAGCTTTGCATGTCCCACGAGCGGTGGCTTCCATGCTTGAGGAGCTCAAATGGTAGCTGAACAATAACTTCTACTTTGGCCCCATTGACTTCCTCGCACCTCATCCAAGTACCTACTAATAAAGAGATGTGTGGACAATGGGCTTTGGAATTCTTGCTCGTGGATCGCCTTGCGTCGAGCCCACCATAGTTCCCATAATGTCACTAGAACCTCCACGCACTGATCCTCCTTCAACGTTTTGGTAAGGTTAAACATCCATAATTTAGCATTCGGAGTTTCATCTCCCACCAAAGGGATGATCACATCATCCTCACGGAGCGACCATACTGACTTGGCCATGTTGCAGTCCAGCAGTGTATGGCGCTACGAGTCCTCCGCTGCGCCACAAATAATGCATGTCGCCGATGTAGCCATTTGACGCCTCGCTCGCTCCTCCCCAGTGGGCAGGGATGATCGAGCTAACCGCCAGGCGAACATTCAAATTTTTGGCAGAACCTGTACTGACCAAAGCTTCTTCCACGACTTCTCTTCTTGTTCTATGTTTGATGCCTCAGCCTCGCAATTGAGCCAAGCTTCTCGGCACTTTTCGTTTCTACAACAAGCTTATAAGCTGATCGCACTGAGAAAGAGCCCGATCATTCGTAGTGCCAAGCCCAAAAGTCTGGCTGCAGTACGTAACTAATTGGAATTTTCTTGACCGCCTCAACATCTATAGGCAACATCTGATGTTGCAGTACTGTCATGTTCCAGCTTCTCGTGGCTGGGCATATGAGGTCTGAAAATACTTCCACTGGAACATCAGAAATAGGACAAATGGGACGCAAGTGATAGTCCCTTGGGATCCAATTTTCATTCCACACACTCGTTGAGAGTCCATCCCCTATTCGCCGTATAAGTCCAACCTTGAGGATGTCGCGGCCTTCACAAATTGATCTCCATACATGTGATGGGCGGCTCCTGTAACGCCCTGATGCGGCTATATCTCCCACATGTTGAAGCACGACTTAGAGGCATAACCGCATTGAAAGCAATGTCGCAAGTGAGGTAATCTTCACACAACCCATGTAATACATAAGGGAAAGAGATACATAGTTGGCTTACAATCGCCACTTCACACAATTACATGAATAAAGCATTACAACATCCAAATACAATCAAGGTCCGACTACGGAACCAAAATAAAAGGAGAACCCCAAATGCGACAAGGTCCCCGATCGACCCCAACTGGGCTCCACTACTGATCGACTGAAACGAAACAACACAAAGGACAAGATCTTCATCGAGCTCCTCCTGAGCTCAGTTGCGTCACCGGCACGGTTCAACGGCACCTGCAAGCTGGTTTTGGAAGTATCTGTGAGTCACGGGGACTCAGCAATCTCACACCCTCGCGATCAAGACTATTTAAGCTTATAGGTAAGGCAAAGATATGATGTGGAGCTGCAGCAAGCGGCTAGCATATATGGTGGCTAACATACACAAATGAGAGCAAGAAGAGAAGGCAAAGCATGGTCGATAAAAGTATGATCAAGAAGTGATCCTAGAACAACCTACGTCAAGCATTACTCCAACACCGTGTTCACTTCCCGGACTCCGCCGGAAAGAGACCATCACGGTTACACACGCGGTTGATGCATTTTAATTAAGGTCAACTTCAGGTTTTCTACAACCGGACGTTAACAAATTCCCATCCGCCCATAACCACGGGCACGACTTTCGAAAGTTCAAATCCCTGCAGGGGTGTCCCAACTTAGCCCATAACAAGCTCTCATGGTCAACGAAAGATATTCCTTCTAGCGGGAAGACCCGATCAGACTCGGAATCCCGGTTACAAGACATTTCGACAATGGTAAAACAAGTCCAGCAAGACCGCCCGATGCGCCGATATCCTGATAGGAGCTGCACATATCTCGTTCTCAGGGCAACACCGGATGAACACTACGTACAGCTAAAACCAGCCCTCAAGTTTCCCCGAGGTGGCGCCGCAAGTGGCTCTAGTTTGGACCAACACTTAGACAAGCACTGGCCCGGTAGGGGTTAAAATAAAGATGACCCTCGGGATGCGCGACTCCCAAGGGAAAAAGGCTAGGTGGCAAATGGTAAAACCAAGGTTGGGCCTTGCTGGAGGAGTTTTATTCAAAGCGAACTGTCAAGGGGTTCCCATTATTACCCAACCGCGTAAGGAACGCAAAATCCGGGAACATAACACCGATATGACGGAAACTAGGGCGGCAAGAGTGGAACAAAACACCAGGCATAAGACCGAGCCTTCCACCCTTTACCAAGTATATAGATGCATTAATTAAATAAGATATATTGTGATATCCCAACAAGTAACCAATGTTCCAACAAGGAACGAACTCCATGTTCCAACAAGGAACAAACTTCAATCTTCACCTGCAACTAACAACGCTATAAGAGGGGCTGAGCAAAGTGGTAACATAGCCAAACAACGGTTTGCTAGGACAAGGTGGGTTAGAGGCTTGGTTCAACAATATGGGAGGCATGATAAGCAAGTGGTAGGTATCACAGCATAGGCATAGCAAAAGAGCGAGCAACTAAGCAAGCAAACATAGAAGTGTCGAGGGTATGGTCATCTTGCCTGAAATCCCGCAAGGAAGAAGAACGAGTCCATGAAGAAGACAAACGGACGTAGTCGAACGGGTCCTCACAACACGACGTTATCGGAACCAACCCGAAGAAGCAACACCGGAAAGAAGCAAACAACATAGTAAACAACCAACACATCAACATGGCATGATGCACAATCGAGTATGATGCATGTCCGGTTTAATGAAGTATGGCATGGCAAAGTGCACAAACAATACTACAAATTAAGTGGAGCTCAATATGCAACTCCGTTGCATATTGAAGAAAACACCACATGACTTATTTAGTTCTCTCTCGTTATGTACCCAACAATATTAAATATTGTTAAACATGGCAAGATGGTGAAGCAAAGAAAACTACCTATCTAGGAAAGTTTAAATGAGGCTGGAAACAACGAACAACAATTCCGGTAAATCCCCATATGCATATTTTGGTTATGGTACTGTTCTGCCCTAAACACACTTTTAGGGTTGTTAAACATGCAAAACAAGTACATCATGTTAAACTAGGCATTTTTCTACCCCATTTACATATAAAGTTTATTAAATTCCGAGTTACGGTTATTTAGTTATGAATTAAATCATATTAGCATGGCATAGGAGCAAATTTAATCAAACATCATTTTAAACATTTTAAACATAGATGAAAGTTGTAAATTATTAAACTAGATGAAATTCTAGTCAAGTTACATATATGACATGTTTTAAATGGATGCATGGTTCATGAGTAATTATATGCATGAAGTTAGAGGTTTTTTTGCAAATATGTAATTCTCTGGATAATTGGCAAAATTCGCAGGACCCGAAAAAAAACATATCCGGCCGAATTAGAGCTACAGGCCGAAACAGGACATGGGCCCTGGGGGTTTCTCACCATGGGCCATGGCCTAGTTGGAAGCAGAGGGAGGCCCGCGGATCTGGCGAAGAGGAGTTGGGCCTTGGCACGGAGGAGGCCGACCCGCGGGTGCTCAGGTGTCGTGGATCGACGGTCAACGCGGCTGGGACGAGCGAGCGTCCTCTGTTCGGCAGGGAAGCGGAGCAGCGACGGCAGGGACTTGGCGCCGACGAGCAGGGGCGTGAGTGAGGCTGGCGAGGCGGCAGCGGGAGGACTGGATCCGCAGGAAGACGAACGAGAGGGCAATGGGCGACGAGGGTTCATGAGCAGAAGAGAGAGATGGTTAGAGGAGAAGGAGAACCAGGGGAAAAGGAAAGGGGCAAGGGGCGAGTGGACCTGCTGGTCCGACGACGGGGTCCTCGGCGCTCGAGAGACGGATCCGGGCGGCGGGACATGGGGCGCCGGCGACGCTTGGCGCGATGCAGGGCTCCGGCGGCGCGGTCAACGGGCAGGAGAGGCGGGGTCGACCGGCTGCTGCGGTGATGTTCACGGCGGCTCCTGCGGTCAACACACATCGAGAAAGAGAGGGAGGGATCAGAGAATGGAAGGAGAAGTGAGCCAGGGAGGAAGGGAAAGAAAATGGCGCGCGACGGGGCTGGCCTAGCGATGGCTCTGCAGCTGCTGCTCGCCGGTGGCTCGGTGTCAAAGCCGACAGGAACGAGGTGCTCGGGGAGCCCCTCGGGCGCGAGAGGAGGCTGGAGTCTCGGGGTCGAGCTCCTCTCAAACGGAGCGAGGCTACTGCGATTGATTTGGAAGGGATCGGGAGAAGGCTCACTGGTTGGGTGGAGAGATCGGGAGGGATCGATGGATTGGATCGATGGGGAAAACGAGGAAGGTGGCGGCGGCATGGGGATTGATGGATGGGACAGCTCCCCTAGGTTTTAGGGCTTGGTCTTTAAATAACAAGTGAATTTTTGGGTAGGGGTATTTGGTCCCTCCGATTAAATTGGACGGTCCTAGATAAATAGGTTAGGGAGACCAAACAAAGAAAACAAAGATATTTTGTAGATGTTTGGGGATGATCCGGACACGACGGTGATGACTGTTCGGGTCGGGTCCGGGACAACTTCTCGGACACGCGCGCGAGGAGGGCCGCGTGCTGACGGGAGAGGTTAGGCTGGGCCTGGCGGTGAGATGTAGTGCAGAAGGCAATGGACTGAGAAGAGAGAAGAGAGAGACCCGGCGACTGTTTCCGGAGACCGAAAACGTCCGACGTTAGACCGGCTATAATGCCACTATAGTTTAACGGTTGGGCTATCAAACGAACTCTGAATGTGATGAAACTTGGCAGGCGGCCTACCTACACTATAATAAGGCCACACGCCAACTTTCAACCCAATCCGAGAACATTTTCCGGCCACTTATAGAATAATATTTCGGACATGCCGCGGGCGTGTGCAAGGGTGTCTGGACTCAGAACGGACAACGGAAGGAACGAGGAGACTGGGACGGATGCAAGTTTTAAAACATGATCATGCAAAGCACATGATGACATGACAAGATGCAACACGCAAGCAAATGACATGGCAACAGTAGCGAATAACTCGAAGGCACCTGGCGCATCGGTCTTGGGGCATTACAGCTCCCCACCTCGGCTGAAAGAATATCCAAGGACGGAAAGTAAACTGCCTTTAAAATTCAAGCACTCAAGGAGTCTGGTTCCTGAAGGATTCTCCGGGCCTGTTTTGCTAACAGGGCTAGGTTAAATATTTCCAAATCTCTGAAGCCAAGACCCCCTTTATATTTCGGCATTGTCATATCATCCCATGCCACCCATGCCGTCTTCCTTTCACCTGACTTATTTCCCCACCAGAACTTGCGGATAATAGACGTCAAGTGCTGACAAAGTCCCTGTGGTAATTTGAATATTGCCATCAAGTAGGTGGGAATTGCTTGCACAACTGATTTTATGAGCACTTCTTTCCCACTCCCCGCTAAAGTTTTCTCGATCCATCCTTGCACCCTCTTCCATATACGGTCTTTTAGATAGCTAAAAACACCATTTTTGGAGTCCCCTATATCCGTAGGTAGCCCCAAATATTTTTCATTGAGTGTCTCATTATGCACCTCCAGAATTCCCTTGATCTCATTCCTTGCTGATTCCGGGCTGCCCTTACCAAAATACACCGTTGACTTGTCAACATTTATACGCTGTCCAGATGCTCTGCAATACCTATCCAGGACAGACTTGAGCGCCTCCACCTCATCATTCTTAGCTTTGCAAAAAAGTATACAATCATCGGCAAATAAAAGATGATGGACGGTTGGGGCTTGAGGTGCAATTGTTATCCCTTGAAGCACTCCCTCATTGCTGGCATGCTTGATCAAACAAGAAAGGCCTTCACCTGCTAGCAGAAACAGATAGGGAGAAATAGGATCCCCTGCCTTATTCCCCTTGATGGGATAAATTCTCTTGTTCGATTGCCATTGAAAAGCAAAGAGAATGAAACAGACCGAACTCCTCTCATAACTGCACTCACAAAGGAGTCACACAAACCAATTTTCCGCATGATTGCCTCCAGATATACCCATTCCATCCTGCCATAAGCCTTTTGCATGTCTACTTTAATGGCACAATGAGAGTTCTTCTTACTCCTATTATTCTTCATATAGTGTAAGCACTCATAAGCTGCGATGACATTATCTCGCAGTAGGTACTAAGGCAATAAAATGGGAGATATGGATCATCCATTGAACCGGACCTCAGTTATTGTTTAGTGTGCTTTCAAATGGTTGTGTGAGTAAAATATTTGCATTGGATGCGAAAGTGCTGTTAAAATGGGAGATATGAATCATCCATTGAACCGTCCCTCTCACATAAGCTCGAGCGAACAGTAAACTCCAATAGAATAGTAAAAATTTCAATAAATTGTGGACTTTTTTGCCAGAAGTATTGATGTATTTCTACACGCGTGTAAATTTTCATGATGAAATCATATTCGTGTAGGTGTGGAAAAAAAACAGTGCTCCAAAATGCTTCAAAAACACACTTTCTGGAGCAACAATTTTTTCCCACACCTCCATGAATGTGATTTCGTTGTGAAAATTTAGAAAAAACATCAATGTTTCTTGAAAAAAAACAGTTTTTTTAAATGCTATTCTTATGAAATTTACCGCTCACTCGGGCTAGTAGCTCACAAACTCCATATCGCATTGGATGAAACTAATCCTT
This sequence comes from Triticum dicoccoides, assembly GCF_002162155.2. NCBI lineage: Eukaryota > Viridiplantae > Streptophyta > Magnoliopsida > Poales > Poaceae > Triticum > Triticum dicoccoides. Next base: position 493,395,243 of record NC_041392.1, read on the forward strand.
ATAGTTATACGAGGGGGTATTTTTTCACTCACGCATTCGTTCATTGGTTGCTAGAGAAGACGTACCGCATTCCCTCAAAAAAAAAAAAGAGAAGACGTACCGCATGACCTACCTAACCAACCAATCCAATCACGTTTATTTATGCATTTCACCATGCTGCACTAGCAAGCTTGCGTTGGTTCGGAATGATTCATCGGGGGCGTGACGAGAAACCAGATCTCTTCCTCTTGTTACTGCTAGTCGTGTCATTGTCACTGGTGCTCGACGTCGTCGGAGAATCACCGCCGGCAGCAGGAGGAAAAGGAGGAGAGTCGACGGCGGCATGCGGCAGTAGCAGCTACAACTACCTCGGCGCGCTGCTGGGACTGATGATCCCGTGCAAGGCGGCGGTGGCGCCCTTCAGCCCGGCGCCGCCCACGGACGACTGCTGCTGGGCGGTGCGCGAGCTGGGGCAGCCCTGCCTCTGCCTGCTCCTTGCCGGCCCGCCCATCTCGGGCGCCGACCGCCGCATGCTCGCCCTCCTCCCCTCCATATGCGCCGCCGCCGACGACGACAGCGACCTGCGTCAGGATCTAGGCTCGTGCACTGCTACGTAGCACGGTTCTCCTTCTCCTTCAGTTTGTGACACATATTCCTACTGGGCTACGGGACAAGCAAGCATTGACACGCGACTAGAAAGTTGATCTAACCCGAGCACCACTCGACTACTTGGGGCGTCCCTTTTTTTGTTACGTCCGCCTCCTGCTTGCTCCACTTTCGCTGCTTTTTATCTGCAAATTCAGTTAACTATTGTATCATGATGGTGATGCAACTGCGCATTTGCAGCAAAGAGGCATGTTTCATGGCATGCACTAGATACGCAACCAACCTCAGATTACCAGCAGCTAGCTAATAACTATGTGCTACAGACTTTAGACGATTCAACCTCCTTCATTTCACACACTAATATACTCTCTCCGTTCACAAATATAAAATGTTTTGGATATTTTAATATGGGATACATACGGACTGAAATGAGTGAACAAACACACTAAAACGTGTCAATATGCCCCTCGGGTGTAATGGAGGGCGTAATTAATACGGTGCCGCAGTTATACGATGAAAAATCAAAATTTAGTGCTTACATACACGATATAATTCCATACAAAAACAAAATAAGATATGCCCCTCGGGTGTTAGCAAGGCTCTACCAGTCAGCTTGTAAGATATGCCCCTCGGGTGTTAGCAAGGCTCTGCCAGTCAGGTTGTAAGATTCCTAGTCCCAAATAGCTTTCTTCCCATCTACCACACACAAGAAATCTAGCATAGAGTTACCTCACAGCATGACCTTACCCGCAGGCATACCCCAACCACCAGAAAGTCCAAGAATTAAGGGCAGCTACCGAGCAAGCAAGCATGTGCCAAGTCATTCCAAACTTGCCCCCCTCAACTTCTCTGAGTAGATGTTCAAGCTAATATATAACCAGGCGCCAGCAGCTCCACTTGATCACCCCTCCCTCTTCTTTCCATTCAATCACATCATCGGTTGCCGCGCACACAGGGGCTCCTTGACTGCCTAACGTCATAGTCACCATCCTGGCCTGTATATAAAGCTCATATACATCTCCATCAGAAAGCCGGTCTGTTCATATGGATCCCAAGGTCGCTGTTGCTCTCACCCTGTCTCTCGTAGGCGGCTTAAGCACCTCCCTCGGTACGCATACATGCGTCTTCCTTCAGCCCTTCACTCCTGCTGTCTGTTCATACTATTATCATGCACAGTAGTATTCATCATTGGCATCAAGCGTTTCATTTGATGCATTGCCTTTGCAATTGTTTCCCTTCCAAAGCTGTAACTGGTAGTGTGGGTTTTCCATTTAGTTGCTCCAATCAAGATTCTTTTCTCGCAGTACATCTTAAGCACGAAATTGTACAAGGTCCATGGGGCATTCATATATATCCTGTGAGAATGTTATGTGGGCCGTTAGTATGGTAGTTTGTTCAAAGTGAAACATAATATTGAGTAATTAATCTTTTCAGTTTATACTTGGCATCTAACAGCTGAGAGAAAATAGACTGCTGCTGTTACACCAAGAATGGGAAGAATTTGTGTACACATTACTTTCGATGAAGCACACATGAGCACAAGGATTACACGTCCTTACCTGTTGGTTCAGCACACCCGCTTCCAGAGCAGAATCCACTCACTCATCGCCCAAATTCGTATCCCCCTCCATCTTTGCACTGTGTCCAACTCATCCTGCCAATCCTCGACACCAACTAGCCTTTAAGTGTAGGTTTAAGTTTTCAGGAAAAACACTCCAGCTTTTAAAACTGACGAGTGTTTAGTTAGTAAGCCTTTAAGTGTTAAGTTCGTAAGCAACGCAATATGATATAACCAGGATCTAACGTGAATAGAGGGCCCATAAGCTGATGCTTTACAGATACTATTATTGCTATAACTCAAGTGACAGCCAGAAGCAATTTTATTTCTCAATGGGAGCTTTCCCATAATTTATTTGGAAAGCGTTGGAATGATATAGACTAGGCAGAGATGAAAAGCAAGATGTTGTGCCTCTTGATATCTAGCATTTGCCTGCTACTTTTGCCAATGATACTTTATTGCTACTCATCAGGTGCATTACTGGCAATACTAAATCATGCCCCAAACAACAGAACACTCGGGATATTACAGGTGAAATGCTACAACAATTTACTTAACTCTGACCATAAGGTCACATCCAAAGAGCAGCATAGGTTTATTTATACACAAATCAACGTTTAACAATTGTTTTGACAACTCTTTTTAGGGATTTGCTACTGGGCTCATGTTGAGCATGTCCTTCTTTGACCTGGCTTATGATGCTGTTAATGCAATTGGTTTTCTGAAAGGCAACCTTTGGGTGAGCGTTTTAAGCAAGATGTTTTGCAAGGCATCTGTACCATTTCTTATCTTTTTCATCCTTGCTTTGCAGTTTTTTGCTGGGGCACTTCTATTTTCAGCAATTGCCGATATTTTCCCTGAGCCAGAATGCAGTCCACCGGATGAAAATGACAAACAAGTATAAATTCCCTCAACTTTGCTAACAGCCTTTTTCAGTCAGCATTTATCGAAAAAGTAACATAGGATTATTTCATTTGGGGAAGAAGACTGTTAACAGTACAGCACGGAAGGAACTTATGATGAGACACCGAAGAAGAGTCATCTTTAGTGTAATTGTCACCGCAGTTGGTAAGTCTGATGTACTTTGCTAGCTTCATATAAAATATTTTCTACTCAAACTATTTGCACATCTACGTTGATGCTTCTGAACCAAAGATAACTTATCAGCCATTCAATGTATGAATAATTGAATATATCCATGTGTGCTCAATCTTTCAAATGAAAAGTAGCATTGTACAGCATGAAGTAAGCAAAACTTGTAACATCAAGTACCAAAAATGCATCACAGTGTTTTCAACAACATGAGCCCGGAAAGAGAAAACATGCCCTTTAAGATATTATACAGAAATCCACATTTTCGTGATAGGTTCTTCAGATGATATTGTTATATGACTACACATAACACTTCAGTACTGAGCTCGAGCATATTGACTCCAAACAAACGTATGGGGCTTGTTCATACAAGACAGTGTGTAGAAATATTAGATTAAAGGATTCAGATTGAACACCTAAATACAATTTAAGATCATAGACATGATTTAACAAGTGATAATGGCAGTAAAACTTCAGACCTGTTCAGTGTTTAATAGAGTTATGACCAAAAATAGTTCTATTTCAACAGCACCTGTTGAACACCTAAAACTAATTCAATCTTGGCAGGTGATAGCAGCAGTAGTTTTTCATAAAGTACGCGATAGAAGAATAAATCTAAAATAAATCAAGCACATGAAATTAGAAAGTTCTCAAAATTATGTAGAACAATATATCATATACACAATGATATGCCCCTTTCCTACAAGTTTATAATTTTTAATGATCACATTCATGAACGAAGTTCTTATGTGAACAGTTGCTGGTGTGAGTTTGCAAAACTTCCCGGTGGGTACTGCAGCATTTCTCGGAACCGCAAAGGTATATATTTGAGAAAATACTAGTATATTATAGGCAGGCAGATCACATTTGACAGAATCAGTAAATTGCTTGTATATGTTATCCTTTGCCATTGAATTAATTTTTACGATAAATTTCAATTAATGTTATATATATTATTGACTGGTATTACCTCCGTCCCAAATTACTTGTCTTAGATTTGTCTAGATACGTATGTATCTAACACTAAAATGTGTCTAGATACATCCGTATCTAGACAAATCTAAGGCAAGTAATTCGGGACGGAGGGAGTATTCTTTTTATTGATTTATGTACCTGATAAATCGTATTGAAGTATTGAACACTCCATACTCTGTTTCATGGATAATTACATTCTAGAAATATTAATATTTCAATCTACGGGTCATTTGTCTAAAAGTATTACATCTCCATTCGACATTCGTGCATGTTATAGTAGAATAGCATTTTTGCAGTTATTCTGGATGCATGTTTATTTTTAGCCCATAACACTGTCAACATATCAAATAAGTATGAGCAAGACACTGACTAATGGAGAGTAGTATAGTTTATGTTGTACATCCCATTAATCTTATCTACCTTTCAGGGATTCCGTGTTGGCCTTAACTTGGTTATTGCTATAGCTCTACACTACATCCCGGAGGTAATTAAATCTATAATGCTTTTAGATGGAATAGGGAATGGGTATGGAGCAGAAAATGTCATCTAAGTATCTAAAATGACTCTAAAGTCTAAACTATATCCATTTTGGTGGAAACTGGAAGTGGAACTTCCATTCCCAATCTCAATCAATCGCCAACATACAAAATTGGGACTTAGATACTTCCCACCTTTTTACGGTGCAAATGCATAGCAGATTCGAAGATACATAATAGTACAATACTATATTGGGTGAAGTTTTACACAACTGATTCTTGTGAAAAGTTGGTGTGTTTCTAATGGCATAGCTAAGTTTACAAGACCAAAGAATCTGCTAATACTTGTAGCAATTTTCTGTTCATGTGCAGGGTATTGCTGTAGCTCTCCCTGCATATTTTGCCACTTGCAGGTACTGGCTAAAATTATTACACAATATGCATCATATATTTTACACTCTCCCCTTCAGGCCTTCACTATTAACTGTCCCTGGCTTGAGAAGTCTCAACTTCAAAATAACTATCCATCGAGGGGTAAATAGGTTAATGCAATAGTCCATTCTACACCGACTTTAATGTGCTCTGGAAGAGTAAAGTGCTTGTAGTATCTCATTTATTAGGGGTATGCATGGTCATTCCTCACCAACTTATTAGATATAGTGTTTTCTTGGTCTGTGTGAATGCTGGGTTGAGAAGACTTGCAGCTAAACAAGGAAGTACATATTTTAACATGACAGTGCTGATTCATATGTAGGCATATTTTATAAAAAACCTCACCTAAATGATCAGAAAATAGGCACAGCTTAGTTGGTTTAATTCACAAGGTTAGTCAAACTAATTATTACCTAAAGAAGCATATGATTTGTTTTATAATAAAAAAGCATATAATTGCTAAAATACATAAAATGTATAATAAATATTATAGTCACACTGATTTGGAAAGAAAATAAGCTTTGCTGTTTGCAGTTTAATAATATTGTTATTTTGTGTCTATGATGCAGCAAATGGCAAGCGTTCAAACTAGCAACCCTTGCTGGTTTTGCGGAACCAATAGGTGTAATTATCGTCGGTAGGTTGTCTTCGCTTATTCTATTACAAGTGACTTGTTCAAAGCAATTGAGTTTTCCCCACGAAGTAATGATGTACTGATCCATGTTACTATCTGATTGAGAAGCTCAGTCATTGAAAATGGATCTTGGTACATACTCCCTCCGTCCCATAATATAATATGTTATTACAATCAATATATGAGTACACTGGTTGTAATAACACCTTATATTATAGGACGGAGGGAGTAGATCATTAAAAAATGCTCTAATCAATGAGATGCAGAGCTTTATTAAACAGTGAACAACCAGTTGCGACTAATCTTTCTCTAGAACTTATCTTTATTACAAGCAGATTTTCCCCCCTTCAGTGAGTAACATCCTAGGTTGAGTTTGTGCACTTCATTTATATTTTCCTCTTTTGTATCTCAAACATGGCATATAAAATTGTGCTACTTGCAGCATACCTATTTCCGAGCAACTTAAATCCAGAAATATTGGAAGGTCTACTTGGATTAGGTAATGAGTAAAGAACAGTTCAAAAATGTTAATAAGTTTTGCTAAGTAACATAATATTTATTCAAATTTTCCATTTTGTACAGTGGGAGGAGTAATGGCATTTCTGACACTGTATGAGATGCTACCATTAGCAATTGAATACGCTGGACGCAAGGATGCTGTGAAAGCTGTATTCGTTGGCATGGCTTTTATGTCCATGAGGTGCGTTAAACTCATATGATATGCAATGCAATTCAAATTACATAAGTCAATTATCTTTTATGTGCGTGAGGTGTGTGTATATTCATCTTTCCAAGGGTTATGCATGTCAGCTTGTAGCCAGAATTGGCCAAATTTGACTACAAGACTACAGCCAAATCTACCTCCCAATTTGGTCACACAAGATTTTTTTCCACAAATTGCATTTGGCCCAACAAAGAACTAGATGGTGGCCAGAATCTGAAAGTTATCCAAAAAATAAGTAGTAGACACAGAACAGTAAACACACTTTGGTGAATATTATCAAAACTTTGGAGACAATCTTTAGGAGATCCTAGTTATAAACTAAAGCAGTTTTATAACACTTGCTTACATATAACTTTCCATGCATCATGCAACTAACTTATTGTAAGTCTGAGACATCAAACAAGTACAGATTTACTTTAATCCATTTCTAGTTTGTAATACTTTGGCTAACATAAAAATATCATGTCTACCAGCATTAACTATATGTTGATCTTTGATTAATCCCCAAGTGCTAGCAACAAGATTATGTCCAATACTTCTGTAGCTAGCAACATTAAATAGTCAAAAGCCAAAACTAATAATGAGAACATCTACGTATTACATCGGCTCAATGTATCATGTACATATTCATAATAGGTCAGGGGGGACCCTCTCTATATTATTTTTAGAGCCTCTCTGGAAGGCAATATTCTAGAAACACAGGAATGGGAAGCACATAGCACCGAAATGTCATGATTTTGGAACCAAAACATAGGAATTTGCACAGATGATGTTTGCATACTCCACAGGAAGTAAACAGGAATCAAAAAAGAGAGAAGGTGCATGCAAGACACAAAGGAAAATTACATGAGGTTTAACCTCCTGTTAGGACTTAAGAATCCTATGCAAATGAGGTGAAGGAAAGGAATCCACAGGAATTTTGGTGGTCTTATTCTTTGATCCAAAAAGTTGTGTCCGTATGTAGGCATATTGCACAAATTCCAAACGGTTGAAATCCAAAAGGTCCCTTATTGCACAAATTCCAAACAGTTGAAATCCTATTAAGATCTTTCAATTCAGTGAGGGCTTCATAGTAGGGAATACTATGCAAGATGGAAGTAATGCATAAACTTACTATATTGAATATGTTAGCAGTTTGTGTCCGTATGTCAGAACTTGAAAATCACAAAGGTCTTGTATCAAAATTTGTATCTTCATATTTTTTTATAACTTAACGAATTCTAGTACAATATATAACTATCTAAAAAGATTTCGGAACACCTTTTGCTCAGGACTCGTTACATATATTTATGCCCCCAAAAGAAACAACTGCTTCACACAAATTTAAGGGACCACATTAGTGATATACAGAAGAAAACTCAGAAACATGTAGTGATATAAGATCATAATTTGACAAAGAATTGATGCAAAGGGCATAATTTGGTAACATTATCTAACAATGCACTGATACATAAATTGACGTACCAGTACCATTTATAACAGTTGCATTTTCCCTCACATCAGTGCAAATATGTTTGGAAATGTCTCCTGATGTGCAATAAAACTTCAATTGGCAGCTTGTACTTCCTGGAAGTTAGTCTTCCAAAGGAGATGAGCGCTTAAAGTTTCAGTCTAACCCAATAAGTGATATGGGCAAATGCATCATGGACTTACAACAAGGTATACTACTTTTCCTTGACATTACTATTGTGCTATTTATTAAGAAATAAATTTCACTGTCCCTATTCCTTTAAACTTAGTTTCCAAATTACTAGTAGAAATGAATAGTTGAACCTGCAAGTGACACCAAATTCCATTTCTTCATGTATGAAAATAAAGCATCATAAATCGTCAATAGTCGTGCCATGTATCTACTACAATGTTCCATTCTAAATAACTATGGCTGTGCACAGACATAACAATCCTTGAGGTATCATGGAAACCTAATAACTAGGGAAGGTGCATTTTAGCTGCGAATGATCCTCAGCAACCCTCCACTCAAGTAATCAGTCATGCACTTGTCTAAAATGAGTCCCTAACAGTCGCAATTAATTACAATAGAAATCGCATGTATCAACTTAATTGCTTAGTGTGTTCTTTTTACACATATAGATACACTGGACCTAAGTGATCACTGAGAAACGGAAGATGGGTAAATATTTGGAAAATCATATTTTAAGTGAACTATACTTTTGCAAACGATAAACATAACTTCTGTGAAGAAAATATACAAGACCAAAGAATTGGTTAGGAGAAACAAGTTTGGCCATCTTACCTTAGTATTTCATTCATGGAACTGGCAAGACAGCATGACCTCTGCAGCATCACATTTCTGTATTTTCTACAGGTGCTGATTGGAAGGATGTGTATACAATTACATTCCATGATATGTTCTTCTCCAATCTATTACAATGACTTTCAAATCTAGGCCCTCATCAATGACCTCCAGTTGCAGGGCTACCGTAGCTGCAAGAAAATTAGAACTCTCAAACTCTGACAATGTACATAACAAATAAAACTGTACTTACTGGAAGGGAGAAATAAAAGGACTCGTATGATGTAAATAATAAAAAGGAAAATTATGAGATGAACAATTGATCTCCATTTGTTACCAAAGTGAATTGTATCTCGTGTGCTCCAACACGTATGCTTCAAAGTTTACTTTATGCAAAGGTTAAACCCAGTGACTTGCTATCAGCTGTTGACATATTGTTTTGGTAAGAGATAGCATATGGATTTAGGCCAAACTCATGAGATCCAGAGCATTTTTTTACAGATAATGGAGGCCTTTATTACCCTCAGCCTCTTCATCATAGATGCATATAGACTTATTACATCGTTTATTAAATAGTCGGCACCAACCATACCGCACCAAAAGCAGGGAGAGACAAAAACATCAAAACAATCCATTGGAAGTATGTTGGAAGGCTGTACCTCGAGAACTTGAATATAGTATATTGTAGGCAATTTTACACTAGTGGGCTATTGGTAAGTTTACAGAAACTCTAAAGGCGAGCTTCGGTTTGGATCTAATTGATTTTAGCGAAAGTTAAAGCTAAAATAAACTTAGCCAGCAAGAGTAAAGCGGTTCCAAAATATTTCATGGACACAAGCAGGGATCAGGACAGTCTAAGGCTCTTTTATTGGTTTTCTTTTTTTTTTCTCCGTTTAGCTTTTCCCTCACCTCCATCCTCTCTAAGAATTAACATCAATGTCTTATTACGAAAAGCATATAATCAATCTCTTTCAGTGTGTTACCATAATCCCAGTTGGTTGGTTCTCTAAACTATGAAGCTTGGAAGCTTGGTATAAGTAATTTGATTTCCAGAACTATCTTGGTTTCCACATTAGGCTCAACGACCAACTTGATTGAACAAAAATATTACGATTGAGTATTGACCAACATTTGAAAGTTTAGGGTAATAGGAAATCTCTAGAATGCCAAGCAGCAAAATGGTAGATGGGATCGCAGGGACTTTCAAGTGCTACAACAGGCTGGAATGGCCCTTCCTTGTTGAAGTATTGGCAAGATCGCGTAAAATAAGAAGATGGATGAGTTATATTCGTTCAATGTTTACTAACTACTGGCTCTGCAATATACGAAACATTGAGAAAGTATATGCTTGAGCCTTCAGATATTGCAGGGAATCAGCAAGAACAGAACTTGCGCACAATTGAACTTGAGATCAACCCCATGGATTAGCAGATAAACACACAAGCTTGGTGCACCCCAACATGGTGTTTTCTTCTGTTCCTTTTATTTAACTCGATGCAAAAATACTCCAGCGTTTAAAATGGCCTCATACCAGCCAAATTATAGGTGGCACACTGCCAGGGCCTTAAGCCCAACTTGAGCCCTTGAAGGACTTCTATACAAGTCAAGATGTAGTAAATGCAGACTGAGCCGAATGAGGGAAACATACCAGCCTAATTAATTAAGGGGTACTTTATTTGACGACAACCTGACAATGCTAAACATAACTCTGATTCCCTAATATGCTCATTGTGTGTATTCTCCAGATGCAACTTGCATTATAGCAGAGCATTTATACGTGAAATGCTCCTGAAATGACCAGATCAAATGTAGACCCACACAGTTCCTACCAAATCTTCTGACACAAAGCCCTAAAATTAAGTTTCACTTCCTCCGGCTCTGGCTCATGGTATTTCAATTGCAATTGTACCGACCATCAAAGATTTGACACAAGTTTCTTACCTTCGGCCTGCTACCCTCACCTCCCTCTCTTTGGCGGAATGGTAACTTGATTAACATTCTATTGACAGCACTCATGTACTTGGCCAATCTGGAGTTCTAGACCCTCTCATCAGAAACAGTCTGCCAGATTGGAGCGTGCAGGTACAATGCTGGCTCAAGGTCATTTTTGCACATACCGTCTCGTTAAGGATCCTCCTGCATGGAGGGATGTGAAGAGATGTTATTCACAAACAGTTAAAACTTATAATCCGACCAGCCCCTTCCCTTATTTCCTTTGCTACAAGCACATTGCCCAGATGTGAAGTATCATGAAACGGATCCTAGTACAAGGACATGTGCTCCCAAGAACTGAATTGGATTTCAGAGATGGGTTCAAATTCTTAAGAACTGGAATATACAAGCCGATTATAAATTCAATTTTTCAGGTTCCAAACGAGTGCCAGGGTAAATAAGAGAATCTCCACCTGCTAGAATTTGAATGGAATCAACTAGTCCAGTTCAAGACTTCAAGTTGACCCAGACACTGGAATTAGATTCCTATCCCATGTTTCTAGGGCACAATGCATATTACCAACGTGGGTGGTACATTTCGTACACCTAACAGCAAAAGCGGGGACAGATCTGGCGCAAAATTAGTAAATCTAGCAAACAGGAAACATGACACTCTAATAATACAGGTCGTGCGCACCTCGCGTACCAGAAGGAATCTGGGGCGGAAACAAATCAGCGCGGCGCGGACTGCCCTCGTGTGTCTACCGCGGAGCAGGTCAGGGAAGAGGAGAGGGTCGTGTGGCCATCGCCGTGCGGCATGCCGTGCTGGGGCTAGGTCTTCCAGTCGTCGAACCAACGGCTAGGAGAAGGGGGTGTGTTTGTATAAGAAAAGAAACCCCACCAGTTGGCACTTTATTGCAAAGTCTTCTATATATAAATAGCTAGCCTTCGTTAACCTATTTCTTTCAACGTGCAAACATTTTTAACATGCACTAGAAAAAGCATACCTCAACATTCAATGAGTCATAGGTGGTGTTTGTTTCTCTAGTCCTAAGACTTTTTAAAAAAGACTCTCAAGAAGGTGCTTCTAAGAACTTTTAGCAAAAAGTCTTAAAAAAGTCTCATCCTGTTTGGTTTGCTAGGGACTTTTTCTAGTCCCAACACAAAAAAGTCCCTGAAACCAAACACCCCCATAGAAAAGGTTTATCTCAACATGCAGACATGCATGATATATTTAATAAATATTTTACAAAAATATAATAATCAAACACAAAAAAACCCATATGTATTTTTAGTTTTAACTCTTATATTATTTCTCTGAATATTCTTATTTTCATAAAATTAATATCTCTAAAATATATTGCAAATATTCCGGCAACAACGTGCGGGGCATTATCTAGTTTAACAGAGTTAGGGTGTCTGCATCTTGACCCCCAAACCGGTGGGACCAGTCTCACGGATATGGGAGTATCCAAAGCTAGCCGCAAGTATTCAGTTACATTTCAGAAGAAGTTTAATGAATGTGAACAAATTTGATGCAAATTTAAAACGGATGAAGAGCCCATAGTTCATTCTTCAACAGAAGATCATAGCCTAGAAGGGTATTTAAATTCCAGTTGTAATGTGTGCCCCAACATATGTTTCAAATCTATGATAACATGTAGCACGGTATAGCTGTCAAAATCCAAGCTATGTACGCCAAAACACCGGTGTAAACATTTCTTCAAATATCAAATATAACCTAAAATGTAGCAGCAAGAACTTTCACTCTTTGAGAACAAAATAAAACAATATATATGAACAAAAGAGACAAACGGCTAGGAAAAGGTGAAAAGAATACTGGAGCGTGTTACGGTCCCTGCCACCCTGGCCCCACCTGCAGCAACCACTACGGGCCAGGCTGCTACATCAACCAATGGACTGGAACGACCGCGACGCAAAGTGAAGCCCAACAGCATGTTTCCGGCCCATACTTGGGAGACGACGGGTAGGGTTAAGTAGGTCTCAAAGCCTCCTGCGCGAGGTGTGGAGAAAGTAATTGGTTGGCTGCGGCTCTCTTCCCTCCTGATTCCCCTCTCTTCTTCCGTGGAACCCTAGACCGATCGGGGCTTGTATCGAATATTTACTCAGAGTACTACTTAGAGCGTGTGGGAACATAACAATAGTTATCAGAGCCAGCCCGATCCACCGGAAAAAAATTCCACCCTTCCCAATCTCGTCGGGTGATTTCCATCTTGAAAGGCCATGCGGTGCCCCCATGTGTGGTTTTGGTAATTGATGACATTCTCTATGGACTAATGGTTGCATTGAGTTATATTTGAAGGATTTATCTATAGGCATTTCTTGAAGTCCATGTGTTGGTTTCAAGGAGTTTATGTGTTGACCAAGGTGCTATTAAGGAATTATCCAAAGATTGGTCATGTGAGAGTTGAGCTGTAACGTCCCGGATATAACATTCCATAATTGTAACTCCAACTCTTGCCATTTCCGGCAATGTTATGTTATATTCTTCGTGGTTGAGTTTTGTCCTCGTTTTTGCATTTTGTTCATGTCATGCATTTCATCTCATGTCATTATGTGCATCTCATTTGCATTCGTGTTCGTCTCATGCATCCGGTCATTTTCCCCGTTGTCCGTTTCGGAATCCGACACTCACACATGCACCTGTTGCACCTCTCAGATCTTGTTTCGTGAGCGGGAGAAAAACGTTCTCGGAATGGGCCGAGATTTGTCGAGTGGCCTTGGTACATCACCGGTAGGCCGCCTGTCAAATTTCGTTCCATTTGAAGGTCGTTTGATGCCCCCAACGGTTAGCCGTGTAACCGCTGAAAGCCCTCTCTCCTTGCAGCCCAACACCCCTCCACAACAGCCCACTAGCCCATCTAAACCCCCTCCATGCTCTCCGTTGTTGGAGCACGATCGTGTGGACGAAAACCGCACCTCAATAGCCCTCTCCTAGCTCCCACAATCTATAAATAGCCCCTCCTCTGAAATTCATGGGTGAAACCCTAGCATCTCCTCCTCTGCGCCGCCGGACACGTCCGTCGATGGCCTGACGCGTCCAGCTGCCGTCCCGGACGAATCCGCTCACGCCATGTGGCCTCCGCCGCCGCCGCCGGCCCGCGAGCCCGGATCGGGCCCGCGCGGCCCGAGTCGCCGCCTCCCGCGCCCGCATCGCCCCCGACCTCCCGCGCCGCCTCCGTCCGTCGGTGTCGCCGCCGACCCGCCTCGGCGCCGCCCGCGCCCTCCGTCGTCGCCACACCGGATCTGTCCGGATCCGGCCGGAGCGCCCCATCGCCGACCTTCCTCCGGCCATCTCCTCGCCCTCGCCGGTGACGTGCTCGTCGCTGCCTCGGTTTGCATGCATGGAACCCTAGATCTGAGGTGGTTCCTTTTCTTCAAGTCCCTGCGATTTCATCTCATGTGTGCTACTTTGCTATGTCATAACTCCGTGCTCGTAGCTCCGTTTTGCATGCATGATATGTCGAAATGTTCATCTCATGATGCTCTACATGCTAGTGTCTTTTTCATGCATGTTATTGTCAATATTGGTGCCCTAATCTTCGTTGCAAAAGTGCTAAATGATGTTATCTGCTGGAAACTATCAGTACTTGCTGATTTGTCTTTTTATAGCATTTTGTGTGTTTGTCTTTTGAGCATCATGTCTACATGTTTTAGGAGCATCTTCATGCCATATTTGCTGTGGTGCAATCCTTGTATTTTTTATGTGCTCTGTGGTGACTAGCACAAGCATGCCAAGTAGGCCACTTGATGTTGCTGATTTCAGTCACTTAGCAGAAAACTAAGTCTTTTCCTGTTACATTAGATTGCCATGTTAACTTGTTGCCTCTAGTGAATACATGCATGTTTTGATGAAGTTCGGTAAGGATGTTTTGAAGATATGGTTATGCTCTATGCATCAATGCATTTGTTTGCAATTATGGGGTGCTTTAGCTTGTCATTACCATGCTCTCGATTTGCTAAATATTATTGCTGTCAGTCTATTACCAGGAAGTGCATTTTTGCCATGTGTTTTGCTAGTGATCCATGCACCCTATGACCATGCTCTTGCCATGTTTAGCTTCATAATTGTGTATTCTTATTGTTGGTTGCTTTGTTATGCCATGAAATGACTTGTGGTGAGTTGCACAAGCTCGCAAAGTTGCTATCATGAATCTGTTTCTGCCATGCTTGATTTTCCTCCAAGTCTGAAACCTGTTCATATCACTTGCCATGTTTGCATTGATGCTACCATCTTTTCTGTGGGTCTTTGGCTCAAGTTCAGTAAGGGAGTTTTGTTCATTACCTTTAGTACTAGCATTCCATGCTCAAGTTTGTCTTGATATGTTCCTGTAGCATGTAGTTTACTAGCTCTAAACATTGCTAACTGATGTTGTTTCTGCCATGATCAGTGATTTTCTGCTAAGTCTGTGAAACTGTTGTCATTTGCATTCTTGCCATGCTGTTTTAGACTTGTTCTAGTTAGTTCTAGCAGTAGCTCAGTGTTCATGATTTGTAGAACTCCACATGTACTTCACTGCCATGTGTTTTGGTTTTATGTTGGGGTGTTGTAGCATATTTTCATGATGCATCTTAAGTGCTATGTTGTTGTTAAGCGCAGTTTTGCATTGTTCTTGTTTTGCTCGTCATTTGCAAACCGTGCATCCGTTTCCGGTGATCTTCATATCGATTTCGACCGAAATCTCTCAACCTATCCAGTGGCATCCTTGGTTTGCCAAGTTGATTCCATGATCATCTTTTCCCTTCTGGAGTACCCATATGCATTGCACATCATACCTTGCATTCCATGCCATGTCTTGCATCATGTTGCTTGTGCATTGCACCATGATTGATTGTTGTTCCCTTTTGCTTGTGTTCTTGCTTTGGGTAGAGCCGAGAGACGAGTTCGTGAATGAGGATCCTATTGAGTATGTTTACAAGGAGCAAGCTTTCGACAACCCTGAGAACTTTGCAGGCAAGATGATCATTACCCCCGATATCACTTCTATTTTTGCTTGCTAGTTGTTCCTTCTATCGCTATGTCGCGCTACCTACCACTTGTTTATCAAGCCTCCCATATTTCCATGTCAAGCTTCTAACCCCCCCCCCTTCCTAGCAAACCATTGTTTGACTATGTTACCGCTTTGCTCGACCTCTCTTATAGCGTTGCTAGTTGTAGGTGCAGTGCAGGTTGTTCCATGTTGGAACATGGATATGTTGGGATATCACAATATCTCTTATTTAATTAACGCATCCATATACTTGGTAAAGGGTGGAAGGCTTGGCCTTTTTCTTGGTGTTTTGTTCCACTCTTGCCGCCCTAGTTTCCGTCATACCAGTGTTATGTTCCTTGATTTTGCGTCCCTAACACGGTGAGGGTTTATGGGCCCCTCTTGATAGTTTGCTTTGAATAAAACTCCTCCAGCAAGGCACAACATTGGTTTTACCATTTGCCTAATAACAACTAAAACTTGCATAGGGACTTTCCGGACCCCGTGGGCCAGTGCTCCTCATGAGTGTTGGTCCAAACCCAGGCAGACTGCGAGGCCGCCTCGGGGAAACCCGAGGTATGTGGTATATACCTATAGGCTGACCCATCCAGACATGGCCTGAGACGAGATACACGCGGCTATTATCAGGGTGACGGCACGCCGGGAGGTCTTGCTGGACTAGTTTACCATTGTCGAAATATCTTGTGCACCGAGATTCCGAGTCTGATCAAAGGGTCCCGCAATGGAGCATTGTCTCTGCGGATCATGAGCTTGTCATGGGCTAAGTTGGGACACCCCTGCAGGGTTTAAACTTTCGAGAGCCGTGCCCGCGGTTATGTGGCAGATGGGAATTTGTTAATATCCGGTTGTAGAGAACTTGACACTTGACTTAATTAAAATACACCAACCGCATGTGTAATCGTGATGGTCTCTTTCCGATGAGGTTCAGGAAGAGAACACGGTGGGGTTATGCTTGAACGTAAGTAGCTCAGGATCACTTCTTGATCACTTCTAGTTTACGACCGTTGCGTAGTTTCTCATCTTAATCTTGTACTCGTATGTTAGCCACCATATTTTCTTAGTGCTTGATGCAACTCCACCTTATAACCACATCCTACCTTTAAGCTTAAATAGTCTTGATCTCGTGGGTTTTGAGATTGCTGAGTCCTCGTGACTCACAAATACTACAAAAACAGTTACAGGTGATGCCACCAAGCTCAAGTGGGAGTTCGATGATGACCTTGGCCGTTACTATGTTTCCTTTCCGGATGATCAGCAGTGGCGCCCAGTAGGGACAATCAGGACTTAGCATGGGGGTTGTCTTATTTTCATTTGGATCCGTCTGTAGTCGGACCTTGTGTGTACTCTAAATGATGTATGAATAATTTGATCATTGTGTGATGTGGCGATTGTAAGCCAACTATTTACTTCCTTGTTCATTTACATGGGAATGTGTGAAGATGACCCTTCTTGCGATCATACCAAAATGCGGTTATGCCTCTAAGTCGTGCCTCGACACGTGGGAGATATAGCCGCATCTTGGGCGTTACATGAGCTTATTGCAAGCATGTATTGAATAAGAAGATTGTGTGATCATTCATTCTTATCTTCAAGGTATCATCCAAATGAGTAGAGTTGGAAAGGTTCAAGGTTGATCAAGACTAAGTCAAGAGTGAATCAAGTTGATCAACTCACAAAGTGTAGAAGATGTACCGAGAGGGATCAAGTGATCCCATGGTATGGTAAGCATTGTCCATTATGCTTTGTTTACTAACCCATGATCTACGTGTGAGTTCTATGTGGGGTTATGTTTGTTTCCATGGGTTTGCATCAAGAGGAAGATCTCATACAACCCATCGAGGATGACATCAAGTGGCGATCATAATCAAGTTTGCGGTGTGCAAGTTCAAGTGGAGCATCACGATGAAGCTTACCGTCCATTGTGGTGTCAATGGACTTGTGAAAATGTGCCAAAGAGTGGCTCACCCAGAGTGGAGTATGGGGGAGCAATCAACTAGTCTTCATCGAGCTAACGCAATCAAGAAAGGTGGTCCAACTTGAGGGAGTCAAGATTGTCATCATCTAGCTCAAGTGGACTTCGTGCAAGGCAAAGGTTTTCCCTTGATAGGTTTTCTATTTGACCGGTCTCATGGTGATAGTTTGGAGACTGGGTTATAGGATCGATAGCGGTACTATCAAGGGGGGCTCTCAAGTGAGTAGCTTGATCGTATCATTTTACCGGTCTTATTCGAGGAAGGGTTCTCACCATTTTCTTATGGGACTTTTCTAATTTGCTTATTATTGTTATTTCTATCAAGATTGTGTTAGCCCATGTTGTTAGCTTTCCAACAAACTTGGTTTTGTTGAATTCAAAGTCCGTTTGCAAAAGTTGTGGCTGTTTTGGTTCCCTTAAAAGGCTGCAGTGGTACTACCGCGGCTACTACCGCTTGGAGGGGATGTAATTTTTTACTGCCGCTCCAGAGTGGTACTACCGTGGCTACTTCCATGGCTACTTCCGCTCTGGACCAAAATCTCGTATTAAGTCCAGCCGTGGTAGGCACAAATGTATTTTTTACTACCGCTCGCAAGCAGTAGTACTGCTACCCTTAGCGGTAGTACCGCTACCCCTAGCAGTAGTATCGTGAGGACGAGCAGTAGTACCGCTCCAGCAGTTCTACTGGCCTTTTGCCTCCTCGCTACTGTTTTTCAAAGGACTTCCACTGCCCTAGCGGTAGTATTGTGCGGGCTGTGAGCATAATGGTTGGATTTTTTCCCACCTATAAAAGGGGGTCTTCTTCCCCAATAAACCTTATCCTTTGAGCTCGTGTTCTTCCCCCATTGTTGACCTTCTTCGAGCTTGCTAACTCTCAATCCCTCCATGGATTCTTGCTAGTTTTGAGGGAAAAGAGAGAGGAGATCTAAATCCACATTTCCACCAATCACTTTCTCCTCTATGTGAGGGGAACCCCTTGGATCTAGATCTTGGAGTTCTTGGTGTTCTCCTTCTTGTTCTTCCTCTCATTTCCCTCCCTAGCATTAGTTGCTTTGGTGGGATTTGAGATGGAAGGACTTGGGCACTCCGTGTGTGCCCTTGCCATTGCATTTGGTGCATCGGTTTGAGTTCTCCACAGTGATACGTGGAAGTTACAAGTTGAGAAGCTTATTACTCTTGGGTGCTTGGTACCCTTGAGCTTGTTCCTCTTGGGTGCTTGGGCACCCTAGATAGTTGGTGGTGTTCAGAGCTCAATCATTGTGGTGTAAAGCTCCGGGAAAGTGTCAGGGTCTCCGATTAGGTTGTGGAGATCAAGCCAAGCAATTTGACGGGTTCTAGTGGCCGCCCCCAAGGGTTGCCAAAGTGTACGGGTTCGGTGACTGCCCTCAAGGGGCCCTTAGTGGAATCACGACATCTTGCATTGTGCGAGGGCATGAGGAGATTACGGTGGCCCTAGTGGCTTCTTGGGGAGCATTGTGCCTCCACACCGCTCCAAACGGAGATTAGCATCCGTGAGGGTGTGAACTTCGGGATACATCATCGTCTCCGCGTGCCTCGGTTATCTCTTATCCGGGCCCTTTACTTATGCACTTTACTTCGTGATAGCCATATTGTTTCTTGTCATATAGCTTGCTATCACTTAGTTGTTTATCTTTCTTAGCATAACTTGTTGGTGCACATAGGTGAGCCTAGTTGTTGTAGGTTTTGTGCTTGACAAATAACCGCTAGGTTTATTCCCCATTTGTTCAAGCCTAAACCGTAATTATTTTAAAGCGCCTATTCAGCCCACCCCCTATAGGCAACATCCTTGATCTTTCAATTGGTATCAGACCCTCGTCTCTCTTTGTTAGGCTTAACCGCCTAGAGAGTAAGGATGTCGACTAGGGGATTAGGATTCTCTGACACTCTTAGTTTCGATGGCACAAATTTTGATGTTTGGGTAATTCGCGTGCTTAATCTCTTTAGGGTCATGGACCCAAATTTAGAGTGAATTGTAGATATGGGTTTTTCTCCTCCAAAGGATCCGCAAATATTATCTTTAGAGGATCAGAAAAACTCTTATCTCAATGCCCAAGCTTCTAATGTGCTTTTCGATGCTTTGAGCAATGTAGTTATATTTCAACTCATGCCGTTCTAGGATGCTCATTGAGTTGTGGACAATGCTTCAAGTTAAATATGGCGTGTCCAAGATATTTGGATATGATTGTACTCTCTCCACCTCCGGTCGTATAGTGTTCTCAACTTCCTCTAGTTCACCTACATCTGGTTTGCCACAAGGTAATGCTATGGTGAGTAGTGTTGGTCATTGCAATGATGATAGTGTGCTTATCGTTGATGACTCTCCATCACTATCTTATTACAATGCTCCATCTTTGGACTTTAACACTTCGTGCACCTTACATGTTTCACATGCTTGTGTTGATAGTCCGTGCATATCATGTATAAATAGCTTGACTAAATCTCATGATGATATGCTTTCTATATCTAGTTGCCATGCTAAATATTCATGTATTTCCTCGAGTTGTTATGCTAACAATGTAGAGGAAACACAACACCCCATGGAACAAGATGTGGTCTTGAATGGTGCTTCAAGGGATCCCACATCATCATCTATTGCATTTTGCCTTATGGCTAAGGCTTCAAAGGTATCTCCCACTTTGAATCCCGATATATCTTATGATGATAAGAATGATGATGATGTTGATAATGATGAAGAGAATGATAATGTTGCCTCCTTAAAAATTGAGGGGGAAATGGGGTTTAAAGCTCTTCATAAAAATAAAATTGCTCGTTCCAACTTCATGGAAATCATGTCCATTGGCATTAAGGGCAAGAATTATATTGAGGAGTTGGAATCTCATCCTGAGGAGCATGAGGTCACCATTGAGAAAATGGAAGGTCACGAGCATGATTACACTAATGAGATTGCGAACCTCTCTCAAGCTCTTGAACTTGAACAAACCACCAAGGAATCTCTTGAGGAGACTTTTGCTCTAGAATTATCTAGAGTGAAGTAATCTCATGATAGAGCTCTTGAGGTGTCCAATGATTTTGAAACTAAAAATGAGAAGCTTGAAGTTGTGCATGTGAAACTCCTTGAGGACTTTGGGCACCTCGAAAATGGCTCAAGGGTCATTAAGAGTGAGATCCTCAAACTCACTGAGTCTCATGCACAACTTAAAGCTTCATATTCAAAAGAGCTTGTCAAGTTTCCTTCCCCTCTTGCTATTGTTGATGATGCTTGTGCTACTAACTCTATTACTTGTGAAGCATCCATTTTGAAGGGGAATGTTGAGCTACGGGCTCAACTTGAGTTGCTATCTATAGCAATTATGGGAAATTGGAAGAAAGTGATGAAAAGCTCTCAAGATCTCATGATGATCTTCTAGTATCGCATAATGTGCTAAAGATAGCTCGTGAGGCCATGATTGCTAAGGTAACATCTAGTGAGCCTCATGTGGATACTAGCACTACTACAAGTCAAAATGATATATTGCCATGTGCTAGTCCTTGTAATTCATCTACTCACAATGTTGGTACATCTTGTGATGAATTGCTTTCCTTTCCTTGTTGCTCTAACGATGAATCTTATACTTCCTCCAGTACTTGTGTTGAGACTAACCATGTAGAGGAAATCAAAGAGCGCAAGGCCCAAGTCACTTCTTTGAAGAAAGACATGGAAAAGAGTCATGAAGGGAAATCCACACTCAACAATATCTTGAGTGTGCAAAAATCCCCCAATGACAAAGGTGGACTTGGATCCAACTCCAATAAGAAGAAGAAGTTCATGATCACCAAGAAGAAGGGCCAAGAACAAGTCAAGAATTTGGCTAAGATTGTTTGCTTCAAGTGCAAAATTGAAGGGCATCATGTTAGATCTTGCCCATTGAAGAAGAAGCCCATTAGTGACAAGCAACAAGGGAAGCGTCCACCAGTTCACTCTCATGCTCAACCTCAAGTTGAAGAAAGGCCTCTTCCCAAGAAGACTCAAGCTAATGCTTCTCAAGTTGAGAAATCAAGTGAGAAGAAAGTGAAGAGTAGACGTTGCTACCTATGTCGTGAGAAAGGTCACATCGCTTCTTCATGCATGAATGGTACCTTATCCAACCCTATTATAATTGATGATGTCTATTCTCTTGGGAAGGATAAGGTTGGCAATGTGTTTGCCAAATTTGTTGGTACTCAAAGTGGTGTCAATAAAAGAATCATTTGGGTAGCCAAGCCTATTGTGACTAACTGTCGGATTTCGGGTTCCGGCAAAACCCTTAAGGTTCGAACACTGGGGTGCGCGCGAAGATCTCTCCCTCACCGATCACGCCCTCAAGCACTTCGCGATCTCAAAGGCTAGCTCAACGAACTCGCAACACAAGAGACACAAGATTTATACTGGTTCAGGCCACCGTTGCGGTGTAATACCCTACTCCAGTTTGGTGTGGTTGATTGCCTCTTGGGCCGAGGATGAATAGTACAAGAGGAAGAACAGCCTCCTGAGGAGAGGTGTTCTTGTGCTTGGTGGATGTGAGGATGGGTTGGATCTAGTCCAAGTTGAGGTGGTTGCCATCCTTTTTCTACTACTGTGGTGGCTAATCCTATTTATAGAGGCCCTGGTCCTCTCCCAAAATATTGAGCGGGAAGGGAGCCAACAACAGCCAATTTGAAAGGGGATAGCTAGTACAAGTTATCCTGACAAAAGCAGTCTTCGCCTGCCAAAGGCTCTGGTGGTGATGCCGCCGTGGGCTCCACGGTGACCTCCATCCTGCCGTCCTACTGGTCTTGGTCTCATTGCACCGATATGGAAACCTTTGCTTTACGCCTCGGTACTCTTCGTCTGCGCTTGCCTCCTTAACACCAAAGAGGAAACAAGGACACTGTGCGCGCTGGCACCCGCCTGGTCTCGATCGTCATGGCTCACGTCATTGGAACCTTGCGAGGTTTGCCTTGCCTTGATCTCTCCGCCCCTCACGAGCCAGCTTGGTGAGGCCGCTCCTGAGGAGGTCTTGTGTCGTCTGCCTCACGAGGCTTGGCCCCTTGCGAGGGTCTTGAATGCTTGTTGGTGAAGTTGGGCCGTACGGGCCCGCTTGCAGCGCCATGTCGTGGGCCGCAGGCAGGCAAGTCTGGGGACCCCCGTTCCCAGAACACTGACAGTAGCCCCCGGGCCCAAGGTGGGCTCGGTCTTGGCTTTGAGGCGAAGCCAAGGGGCAAGTGCGGAGCGCCGCGACCCCCAATAGCCTGCGGCCTTGGTCGATGCGTGGTGGTTGATTGGACGTGGGCGTCTCCGCTTCCCCACATTGTCTCGGCAACTGCCCGACTATCAAAAGGCTGGCGTAGACAGCGCTTGCCTTCACTACTTCCTTTCGCCTTGCTCCAGATCCCCTTTTTTGCTCCCTGCTTCCGAAATCTCCAGATCTACCCCCATCCTTTTCCGCATCAATGACCAATGGCGCCCCAGAGGGTCAAGCCCGCCTCGTCGTCAGCTTGGTACGAGCCAGCACTCGATGCACCCAATGTCTCAGAGAAGAACCTCGCCGCCACGTGCTTGCTGACGGCGGGGGAACGCGACAAGAGGGGGAAGACTGAGCTCCGGGCCGGCTCCGATGTGCTGGAGCCCGAGGGAAGTACCTTCTTCTCCTTATTCACAAGCAACATCATCGTGGGGCTGGTTCCCCCCTTCTCTGACTTCTTCTATGAGGTCCTTGACCACTACGGACTGCAGGTGCTACATCTTCATCCCAACTCTATCCTTCTCTTGTCGATCTTCGCCTACTACTGCGAGGCGTACCTCGGCGTGATGCCGTCCGTGGCTCTGCTGCACCACTTCTTCTTCCTCCGCATCAACGATGGCCATACCTCCGGGTGTGCCAATTTCATCGCGGCCGGTAAGGCCAACTCAATCTTGAAGACTAGGAAGAGGGCCGATAGCTTCCGGAGCAAGTGGGCCATGATGGACGCCAAGTGCGTCCACCCACGCTTGACGCTGCTGACGTAGATGCCCCAGTCTGACAAGGGGTGGTCTTGCGCGAAGCTCACTGATGAGCGGGCGATGTTGGTGCTAGAGCAGATGAACGCCGACTTGAAGCCGGGCAACTCGAAGGCGGCAAAGGTGAAAGGGGCCATGCTCCTAGGGGAATTCCTAACGTTGCGCGTAGCCCCACTTCAGGTGTGTACGCGCCCCTTGTGGGAGCTTGGGAATGAAGAGGACAAGGTTCTCCTGAGCCCGAGAGCCTTGTCCGATGATGAGCTGGCTGTGTCTCTCCACATCCTGGTCGGGGACGACCAGGAGTACCCGCCGAATGTCTTCACTCCCTTGTTCCACCACAAGGACGGGGCACTGGTCGTGGCCTCCAGGACGACCTTTGACGGGCGCGGACTGGTGCCGCCGGTGCCCACCGGGGCCCCTGCGGCGCCGATGCCGGTGGAGCTGTCTTCTGGTGAGTACCGCGGGGAGGAAGAGGAGGAGGAGGAAGACTCGGAGGTGACCCCTGAAGGGATGGGGGAGACCTCCCCCTTGAGAAAAGCTGACATCCTTCGCACCCTTCCTGACGATGATGAGGATGACGCCCGCCAGGAGAAGGGAGAGCCGCCCGTCATCCCGACGAGGGACCAATCGGCGTTGATCTCTAGGACGCTGCTTCTGCTCCGACGCCGCCTGGAGCTGCTTCTGGCCTAGCTGCCGCTCCTGCTTCTGCTCCCAGAGCTGGCGCGCCTGCGCCTCGGGTCGCGAAGCTCTCTGGCTTCAAGCTCCCGAAGCGGGGGGACTATGTCGCGGTGGATCAGTAAGTGTCCCCGTCTTGCCTTGTTCTTGCTGTTGATGCTTGTTTCCGACTCTTTTTCCTTGTTGTGTAACCAGGCCGATGCCTACGGCGAAGAGGAGAAGGGAGAGCGAGGTGGTGCTGCTTGAGCCCAGGTTGCCTCCTGCGACCGCGCCCCTCTCCATGAGCAAAGGTGGGGACGGTGATCATGCTTCTCCAGCCCGATCATCCTCACGAGGCTAGGTGGAGCATCCTCGGGAGGAGTCAGCCCCCGAGGCGCCGCTGACTCAGGAGGTGCCAACGTCCAGCTCGGGTGCTGAGGTCCAAGAGGCTCAAGAGCTTCCTGCCTCCCAGGCCATGGTGATGACGATGCCTCTTCCTCCTTCTTATGCCATGTTGCCGACCCCAGGTTCCTCTGCTTCTCCTGACGTCCTAGAGCGAGCCCTTTCTAAGATGGCCCTGCTGCGAGAAGACCTCCAGAGCGCCGAACCCCTCCTGGCGGCTGGTCGCCTGGAGCTGGTCTCTGGTTGGCTCCATTCTGACATGTCTGTCCTGACGACGCTGAGCCAGGTCACGACGACCTTTGAGGGGGAGAAGCGAGCCTCAGCTCAGGCAGCAGTTGCTCGCGAGGCGGCGCTGAAGGACGTCCAGGCCACCCAAGGTCGCTGCCGGGTGCTGGAGGCCGAGCTGAAGATCCTGCATGACGAGCGTACTGAAGATGCCCGTGGCCGTAAGGCGGAGGAAGAGAGGATGAAGGCCCGGGAAGACACCGTCAAGGGTCGCGACGCCGAGCTGGAGCAGCTGGCACAGGCGCAGGCCGCTGAGAGCGGCCGGCTAGAGGAGCTGGAGCAAAATATGCAGGCTGAGAAGGCCGAACTCGATGCCAAGATGAAGGTTCTGGCCGAGGACTGCGCGGCCTTCGCACTTTTGGATAAGAGGTCTCGCGAGGCTCTGAAGTCACTCTATGAGAAGGGCTTAGAGAAGCCGTTGGCCACCAATGAGGACGGCCCCGCCTAGTTGCTTCCCTACTTGGTCGAGGCGCTCGAGGAAGTCATGCGCGGCATCGGCCCCATGGCAGAGCCTGAGGCTCACGTCCTTTCTTCAGCCGCGTTGACGCGCATCTTCAGCCACCTCCATCTTCACGATCCTGCCGCCCACCTTGACGAGCTGCTGGAGCCCGTGGCTGATGAACACCGCGTAGCCACCGCCGCAGCCGTGAAAGGTCAGGTGGAAGCCCTGCTGGAGAAGTTCGACGCCTTCGCCCCGGCGCCTTCGACCGATGGTGCAGGTGAAGGCAACGCCACCCAGGAGGGGGTGCCTCTTGCAGGTGCCGGCGGTATCGAGGGATGACTGGCTTGCGACTCCTTTCCTGTTGAAACTCCTGCAGCATGTAGCATGCCTCATGGTGGCGTTTAAACTTGTGTTCGATATTCGGAGGACAATATGTCTTGTAATATTTGCTTTGAGATTTTGCGATTTCCTTCCCATTTGCTTTACGTTCTACGTCGGCAGAGCCCGACCCCACGCTTACTTCAGCCGCTGTTGGGCCGACCGGATCACCAGGACAGTCCAAGGAGTGAGGGGCTACGTGGTTAGTTAGGCTCCTGAGTCACGATGCTCAGGAGTCCCCCTTGACGCGTGATGACCCACAAGTATAGTGTATCTATCGTAGTCCTTTTGATAAGTAAGTGTGTCGAACCCAATGAGGAGCAGAAGGAAATGATAAGCGGTTTCCAGCAAGGTATTCTCTGCAAGTACTGAAATAAGTGGTAACAGATAGTTTTGTGATAGGATAATTTGTAAAGAGCAACAAGTAACAAAAGTAAATAAAGTGCAGCAAGGTGGCCCAATCCTTTTTGTAGCAAAGGACAAGCCTGGACGAACTCTTATATAGAGAAAAGCGCTCCCGAGGACACATGGGAATATCGTCAAGCTAGTTTTCATCCCGCTCATATGATTCACGTTCGGTACTTTGATAATCTGATATGTGGGTGGACTGGTGCTTGGGTACTGTCCTTACTTGGACAAGCACCCCACTTATGATTAACCTTTATTGCAAGCATCCGCAACTACAATAAAGGTATTAAGGTAAACCTAACCATAGCATGAAACACATGGATCCAAATCAGCCCCTTACGAAGCAACACATAAACTAGGGTTTAAGCTTCTGTCACTCTAGCAACCCATCATCTACTAATTACTCCCCAATGCCTTCCTCTAGGCCCAAACAATGGTGAAGTGTCATGTAGTCGACGTTCACATGACACCACTAGAGGGATGACAACATACATCTCATCAAAATATCGAATGAAGACCAAATTCACATGACTACTAATAGCAAGACTTCTCCCATGTCCCCAGGAACAAACGTAACTACTCACAAAGCATGTTCATGTTCATAATCAAAGGGGTATTAATATGCATATAGGATCTGAACATATGATCTTCCACCAAATAAACCAACTAGCATCAACTACAAGGAGTAATTAACACTACTAGCAACCTACTAGCACCAATCCCGGACTTGGAGACAAGAATTGGATACAAGAGATGAACTAGGGTTTTGAGAGGAGATGGTGCTGATGAAGATGTTGATGGAGATTGCCCTCTCCCGATGAGAGGAGCGTTGGTGATGATGATGGCGATGATTTCCCCTTCCTGGAGGGAAGTTTTCCCAGCAGAACAGCTCCGCCAGAGCCCTAGATTGGTTCCGCCAAGGTTCCGCCTCGTGGCGGCGGAGTTTCGTCCGAGAAGATGGCTTATGATTTTTTTCTCATTGAAAGACCTCATATAGCAGAAGATGGCCATCGGAGGGCCACCAGGGGGCCCACGAGGTAGGGGGGCGCGCCCCCACCCTCGTGGGCAGGGTGTGGCCCCCCGGTGAACTTCTTCCGCTGAGTATTTTTTTATATATTCTGAAAACATCTTCCGTGAAGTTTCAGGACTTTTGGAGCTGTGTAGAATAGGTCTCTAATATTTGCTCCTTTTCCAGCCTAGAAACCCAGCTGTCGGCATTCTCCCTCTTTATGGGAAACCTTGTAAAATAAGAGAGAATAGGCATAAGTATTGTGACATAATGTGTAATAACAGCCCATAATGCAATAAATATCGATATAAAAGCATGATGCAAAATGGACGTATCAACTCCCCCAAGCATAGACCTCGCTTGTCCTCAAGCGAAAGCCGAAATCGAAAAATATGTCCACATGTTTAGAGATAGAGGTGTCGATAAAAATAAAATACGGACATGAGGGCATCATGATCATTCTTAGAATAGCAGCTTATATAATTCTTGTCATACGATTTCTTATGCTAGAGTAATAATTTCAATCACAATTCCAAGTATGAATCATAAACTTTATTGAAAACTAACAAACTATAATCTCAGTCATTGGAGCAATTGCAATTTATCATAACATAGGAAAGAGTCAATGTATAAGAGCTTTTCAGCAAGTCCACATACTCAACTATCATATAGTCTTTCACAATTGCTGACACTCACACAATACTTATGGGTATGGAGTTTTGATCGGACACAGAGAAACATAGGGGCTTATAGTTTTTCCTCCCAACGTTTTACCTCAAGGGTAATGTCAACAATAATAGTTCATGAAAACTCACATCCAATTAGCCATATATACCAGGATCTTTCCAACATACTGTGCTTGCCAAAGGATAAAATGTAAAAAGGAAAGGAGAAGATCACCATGACTCTTATGCAGGGTTGGAGATAAAAGTAAAAGATAGGCCCTTCACAGAGGGAAGCAGAGGTTGTCATGCGCTTTTATAGTTGGATGCACAAAATCTTAATGCGAAAGAACGTCACTTTATATTGCCACTTGTAATATGGACCTTTGTTATGCAGTCTGTCGCTTTTATTTCTTCCATATCGCACGATCGTATAAAGCTTATTTCTCCCACACTAATAAGTCATACATATTTAGAGAGCAATTTTTATTGCTTGCACCAATGACAACTTACTTGGAGGATCTTACTCAATCCATAGGTAGGTACGGTGGACTCTCACGGCAAAACTGGTTTAAGGGTATTTGGAAGCACAAGTAGTATCTCTACTTGGTGCTATGAATTTGGCTAGCATGAGAGGGAAAGGCAAGCTCAATCATGTTGGATGATACATGACAATATAATTTATTTCAGATGTAAGAAAACATAACCCATTACACTGTCTTCCTTGTCCAACGTAAACTCTTTAGCATGTCATATTTTAATGAGTGCTCACAATCATAAAAGATGTCTAAGATAGTATATCTATATATGAAGACCTCTCTTTCTTTATTACCTCCTATTAATTGCAACGATGACCAAAACTATTTTTGTCAACTCTCAACAACTTTTATTCATCACACTTTTTCTATGTGAGCTCATTACTCTCCATGAGATCCATATGATCTCTTTGTTTCTTTTTATTTATTTCTCTTTTCTTTTATTCACTTAAGATCATGGCAAAATAATCAAGCCCTTGACTCAACACTAATCTTTATTATATATAGCTCACGGACTCGATTACATAGAAGGATCATAAAGCAAAACTCACAAGTAGATCATACTAAGAACTTTTATGCTACTAGATCAAGATATTACCAAAAGGATCGAACTAACAAAAACAGTAAAGATAAAAGTGATGGTGATATGATACCGGGGCACTCCCCCAAGCTTGGCAGTTACCAAGGGGAGTGCCCATACCAGATACTCAATTCTTCTTTGTTGGTGGAGACGGTGATGATTTTGTTGATGGCGTAGGCTTGTCGTCCTTCTTCCAAGGCATAGGCTCACCATCATAGAAGGATGATCGAGTCTCCTGAAACCTCAAATCTGCAGCCAAACTCATCCTCTTGAATCTATATTCATACTCACAGTTTTGATTTTGCAGGTTGTAGATCTGGGCTTGGAGGTGTTCGTTTTTCTCTTGAAGCTTGAAGATGGCCTCCCCAATGTCCTTGACGTCTAGCTTGTGGTTGTTGGTGAACTCCGTGATCATAATGTGATTGGAATCGAGTCCACGCTCCACCATCTCCTAACACTTGAAAACTTCTTACTCCAATGCCTCGAGCCTTGCCTCTGTGCTTTCGATCTTCCTTGGTCCCTCAGCATCGCGGATGTGCAACAACCCCTCACGCACCTCAATGGTTTGAGGGTGTTGCAGCACTTCTGCGAGGTAGGGGTTGATGACCTTCTCGAAGAACTGGTCCTTGGGGGCACTTGAAGATGACATGATGACCTGGATCTGTCAGAAAAACAGCTAGAAACAAAAACAGGAGATTTTTGCGTGATACAGGAGTCAAAACCCCCGGGAGAATATATAATGAATTTTTACCGACCAAAATACGTAACGTGTAAGAAAACGGAGTTCGGAGAGCAGACGAGGTGCCCATGAGGTAGGGGGCGCGCCCAGGGGGGTAGGGCACGGCCTCCACCCTCGTGGAGCCCTCGTGTCCTTCCCGGACGACTACTTATTTTTCTATTTTTCTAAATATTCCAAAACAGAGAAATATTGCCTTAAAACTGTTTTGGAGTCGGTTTACTTACCATACCACATACCTATTCCTTTTCGGAGTCTGAAACGTTCCAACAAGTGTCCCTTATGTATTCCTCCGGGGTTACGGTTTCAATAACATTGGTTTCAACATTTATGGGATTACCTGAGATATAATGTTTGATTCTTTGACCGTTCACCACCTTCGTATTTGTGCCTTCGAAGTTGTTGATTTTTATGGCACCGGAATGATAGACCTCCTCGATAACATAAGGACCTTCCCATTTAGAGATAAGTTTTCCTGCAAAAAATCTTAAACGAGAGTTGTATAGCAATACATAATCTCCTACATTAAACTCACGCTTTTGTATTCTTTTGTCATGCCATCTTTTAACTTTTTCTTTAAACAACTTGGCATTTTCATAGGCTTGGTTTCCCCATTCATCAAGTGAGCTAATATCAAATAACCTCTTCTCACCGGCAAGTTTAAAATCATAATTGAGCTCTTTAATAGCCCAATATGCCTTGTGTTCTAGTTCGAGAGGTAAGTGACATGCTTTTCCATAAACCATTTTATACGGAGACATACCCATAGGATTTTTATATGCAGTTCTATAGGCCCATAATGCAATAAATATCGATATAAAAGCATGATGCAAAATGGACGTATCAACGTGCAAACAACTTGTGGAAAGGAGATGCAGTGGTAGGTCTTGTGTTCTATGTCGGTAGGGCCCGACCCCGCACATACCTCAACCGCCATTGGTCCGACCTGATCACCAGGACAGGCCAAGGAGTGAGGGGCTACGTGATCAGTTAGGCTCCTGGGTCCAGATGCTCACGAGTCCCCCTTGAAGTTCAAATGACCTTCATACCTTAGCCCCGCTTGGGAGGGCGCGCGACGACCAGGTCCGAGGGACCTGGCGGAGTGGCATACGCTTGGGCGTGACCTGAGCACATACCCCGTGCCCAGCCCCCTCGCGCGGCTCTCCTGAGGGGAGGCATTGCATTGAGGCCAGACACCGAGCCCGAAGGCTCCCTGAGGTTGATACAGTCGTGAGACCGCCCTCAGTTGTTTATCACTAGGACGGACCATGGCGCTTCCGCACTTGCATGGGCATAGCCGCTCCTTGGCAGTGTCGACTGCCAGCACGGAGCATGGTGCTTCCACTGGCATGTGGGAGGGGACTCCCTACCGCGGAGAGCCCCCGAGGCATGTACAGCCCCGCCCTGACACGTGGCTTGCACGGCAGGGCTAGACAAGGTGTGCCTGGGCACTCGTGAGCCAGCACGGGACTCACGAGGCCTTACCTCAAGGCGGGTTGCGCGTGGTCTTGATTCTTGTTTGCTGTGTTGGTCCTGTGAGGTGGTCAGACAACCTGCGCCGAACGAATCTCCTGAGGTTATCGCGTGAGAAAGCCAAGCACCAATGGCCCCAAGAGGTGACGTGAACGAGGCCGGCCTGCCAGACAGAGCTCGGCCATTGGATTTATCGACGCTGCAGGGATGGACCCAAGCACACACGCCGTGCCTAACCCTCTCACGCGAAGGGTCCTAAAGAAAGACGACCTGCGCACGGCTCCCGTGGTGGGTGACAATCAAGCAGGTGATAGTCATAGATACATTAAGCATTGAAGGAAAACTAGCTCAGGTAAATGCATGAACGATACGCGCCACTGGGTCTGGCCCGAGCGGCTTGGGGATGATGCAGCCCGAGGGGCACCCCTAGCAAGGTAAGCTAAAGACATAAAAAAGAAGGGATACATGCCACAGGGACAGACCCACGCGGCCTGGGAATATGCAGCCCCCCGGGCGCTCCCAGCTAAATAAACTTGGAAAATGTCACCTGGTTCCGTTGATGAAGGGATGTTGAGGCAGCTGAAGGTATGCGGCGAAGGGGTTGCTCCTCACGAGCCACCTGGGCCCTGAGCCTCGGGAGGCTCTGAGGGTCCAGGCGGTTCCTTGAGGACCATCGCCATCTCTACCAGGACTCCGTGGTGCCTGGCCTCTTGACCCGCCATGATGCCCCGCAAGTTGCGCTGGAAGGCTGCAGCCACGCTTGGCAGGCCAAACGACATGCGAACGTAGCTGTGAGGTGGACCTTCGCAGCGGCCAACACGCGAAGGCCAGATGCGCTCCTGAGATGCGGCTCGGTTGAGCCCTGGTATGTCGATGCAGATGTGCAGCTGACCACCCTCGCCTAGGTGGGGAGCAACCCCAGGTGGGCGGCGGTCGTCGTGTATTGCTCTTGCCTCTTGTAGCTCCTGAGATACCTTGGTGATGAACTCCTGAGCGCCGAGCGCTCCTTTCCCAGTGTCCTCCTGAGGGAGATGTGCCGTGAAACATGCCTCCAAGTGGTGCTCGAGCGCCTCCCTCGTGACGTTGGCAAGGTCTGAGGCCCTCCAGAAAAAGAGCCCCCAAGCCTTGCCCGAGGAGGGCGCCAGGTGCGCCTTCCTATGCGACAAAGGGAGGCGCCCCATGTGCGGGCGTTGATCCTGATGAGGTACCACTTGTGGCGCTGCCCTCCTGAGGTCCGGCACAGAGTAGCTGCTTCTTCTTCTTGGGGACGACCTCAGGAGGGTACCGAACTGCATTGTTGCCGGGGTCTTCGATTGACGCTGCTTGGAAGGCGCGCTGGAGGGAGCACACCACATCTCTTTCTTCGCAGGGGACTGTGATGATCCCGCAGCTTCCTGGCATCTTGAGGACATTGTAGCCGTGGTGCATCACTGCCATGAACTTGGCCAGGGCCGGATACCCAAGGATGGCATTGTACGGCAAACGAATGTGGGCGACGTCGAAGTCGATGAGCTCGGTGCGGTAGTTGTTGCATTCTCCAATTGTGACTGGGAGGCGGACCTGACCTATTGGCGTGGTGGAGCCGTCGGTCACTCTTGAGAAAGGTTTGGTAGGCTGGAGCTGATCGTATGGCACTTGAAGGTTGTCGAACGTCTCGACAGACAGGACGTTGAGCCCTGCCCCGCCGTCGATGAGGGTCTTGGTGACTTGCATGTTGCTGATGACGGGTGAACAAAGCATTGGGAGAGTGCCAGCGGTGGCCGCACACTTGAGATGATCTGCTGAGCTGAAGGTAATAGCGCACTTGGATCACCTGAGCAGGCGTGTAGCCTCGAGCTTGGGAAGAACTGCGTTCACCTCACGAGCAAACTGCTTGAAGATACACTATGAGGCTGGGGCTTGAGCCCCGCCCAAGATGCAGGCGATAGCACGCGGCTCCTGGAAGCCCCCAATCCCCTCGTCTTGGTGGTGGTCATCGTTCCTTCTTGGTGGCGGTAGTGGAGGAAGCCCAGCATTGCCCTGAGGACGGTCCTCGCAAGGTTGATTCCTCCAGGCACCTTCATGAGGCTGATCCTGCCAGCGGTCCTCATGAGGCCGGTCGCGCCACGTGGGCCCCAGTCGTCCTAACGTCCTCTGCCGCGTCCTCCTCCTTGGCCGTAGCCTCATTCGTTGCGCTCGGGGCGTCGACCGAAGCATCCGTCACGCATGGCTCGGAGCTCTTGGCAATCGTTGGTGTTGTGGTTGTGTACGTTGTGGAAGGCGCAGAACGGTCGGCTGCCCTTGGATGACTCAGGCTGGTCCCTGCCGCGCTTCGTGTCCAGCTCTGCCGCGAGCACGACGACTCCCTTGCGCTTCACGTCCTTGGCCTTGGCTTTCTTCTCCTTTGGGTCGGCAGCCGGGAGCTTGAGAAGGGAAAGGCGCCCTTCCTCAGCCCTTGCTCACTTGGTCGCCAGGTTGAACAGCTCCAGGGATGTGCACAGCTCCTCGTGGATGGTGAGCTTCTCCTTCATCTTGATGTCGTGGACACCATTGGAGAACGCAGAGATGATGGCCTCGTCCATCACCTTGGGGATCTTGAGACAAACATTGTTGAAGCGCTGGATGTGCTTCTGGAGGGCCTCCCCTGGTTGCTGCTTGACGCGGCGCAAGTCACCCACGGCCGGGGGGCGGTCGCAAGTGCCCTGAAAGTTGGTGATGAAACGATCGAGCATCTCGTCCCAGGAAGCGATGGAGCCAGGAGGTAGGTTTAGGAGCCAGGAGCGGGCGCCATCCTTGAGAGCCATGGGGAACCAGTTCGCCATGACTTTCTCATCGCAGCTGGCCGCCTAGATGCTCAGCTCGTTGAGCTGCTAGAACTCTGCGGGGTCGGGGGTGCCGTCGTAGCGCGGAGGTAGGTATGCCTTGAACTTGTCTGGCTAGGCGACGCTACATAGCTCAAGGGTGAAGGCGCGGCAGCTGGCCGTGGTAGCCGGGGCCCGCCTTGGAGGTGGAGCCTGGTCGTGGTGCCCATGCGTCGCCACGGCACGCGGCGCATGGCCCTGACGCAGCAAGCAATCCTGGCGTAGCGGAGCTGGGAGTGGTGGAGCACTTCCTTGGGGACGGGGAATCTCTTGGCAGCTTCTTTCCTCGTGCAATGGCACGTGGCGCGGTGGGTCGCGCCGCTGGACCGCGCATCTTGGAGCGAGGACGCCGCCTTGGCGTGGGGGAGGCTGAGGTGCTCCCTGAGCCGCACGCCTCAGCACAAGGGTGCCATCTTGTTGTGGAGGAGGCGGAGGCGCTCCGTGAGCCACGTCGCCCGTAGCTGACGGAGGGTGAGGCAGCGAGAGGGACGGTGCAGGAGAGCCTCCCATGGCACTGACGAGCTCGGCGATGTGGTCCAGCCAGTCCTCGTAGAAGTCATCGACCAGACGGTAACGCAGGAGCTCGCGTGCCATGAGCAGCGCGGCCTGCGCGTCCGTGGCGGCGCGGCGAGTGAGGGAGTCCTGGATTAGGGGGTGTCCGGATGGCCGGACTATACCTTCAGCCGGACTCCTGGATTATGAAGATACAAGATTGAAGACTTCATCCCGTGTCCGGAAGGGACTTTCCTTGGCGTGGAAGGCAAGCTTGGTGATACGGATATATAGATCTCCTACCATTGTAACCGACTTTGTGTAACCCTAACCCTCTCCGATGTCTATATAAACCGGAGGGTTTTAGTCCGTAGGACAACATATAGAACAACAATCATACCATAGGCTAGCTTCTAGGGTTTAGTCTCTCCGATCTCGTGGTAGATCTACTCTTGTACTACCCATATCATCAATATTAATCAAGCAGGACGTAGGGTTTTACCTCCATCAAGAGGGCCCGAACCTGGGTAAAACTTCGTGTCCCTTGCCTCCTGTTACCATCCAGCCTAGACGCACAGTTCGGGACCCCCTACCCGAGATCCGCCGGTTTTGACACCGACATTGGTGCTTTCATTGAGAGTTCCTCTATGTCGTCGCCATCAGGAAGGATGCCTCGCCCCGTCTTTAAAGACGACACCGTTGCTAAGGGAGCTTTGGCTGTCGGCCAAACCCTCCGGCTAGGTGGTTTTCTCATGACCGCCTGTTCGGCTTCTATGCCGACGATGACCTCTTGAGCCATCGAAAACAATCTTCATATCAGCTCGGAACTCGCCGAGCAGTTAGATCCAATGGAGCTCTCCTCCATAAACGAGCTCTTGGATCGCATCGCCGCCCTGGGAGTCGCTACGGATTACGACCAGATTAGGCCTAAGCCCGATCTGAGAGAGATTAACTCTCCCCAAGTCACCCATCATGTTGCCGTGGTAGAGGGACAGTGCGGCGACCCTTCATCTATCTTAAGGACTAGCTACATCTGGATCCCCGATCCCTCCAAGCCGGATACCCGCGGAGGGGAGGATATCACTCAAGACCCGAACTCAGAGTCAGGCGACGGGTTGGATTCATTGGACAGCATCCAGGAATCCAAATTTTCGAGTTTGGAAATTCCTCGGCCTCTGAGCCTCAGACGGGGTGAGGCTTCGGATTTAATTCCACCCACCCACCCAAACATAAGCGATCTATCCCAAATCAGGCAAGAGCCCGAAGAAACAGTACATCATTACTGAGCCAGATTCCTCCTGGTTAGGAACAGGATAAGGGACTGCCGCGAGGAAGACGCAATCTCAATCTTCTGCAATAATTGCACGGACAAGGGAATCCTCAACGCCATAAGTCGCCGTGATATTACACGCTTCGCTGACTTGGAGTCCATTGTATGAAAATACTGTGTGATGGAAAGCGCCTGGAAAACCAAAATAAAATTTTGGGACGATCCGGCCCTAAATACAAACCCAGTCCGAAATAAAAGGGTGCATCATCGCCAGACACCTGGGTCAAACACCAAAAAGCAAAAACCCTCTACAGGGCATGGAACCGTACTAGAAGGATGGCTTAATGGACCCTGTAAAATTCACAGTATAGAGGACACCACACCAACTCACAGCCTTAGAGCATGTTGGATACTCCGGCAGGTGGCCAAAATTGGCAAAGATCTCCTAATTCCGGAGGCCACAGAAAGCCACCCCAGAGACACCAATACGGTATTAACAGTCTTCGAGACTTTCGCATCAAATAATATGCGAAAAAGGACACTCCGCAACCTTGCCGAAGTCTACCAAGTAGCAACAATAAACCCATGGAGTGACACGGCTATTACCTTTAACGCCAGTGATGAACCTAAATTCCGAAAAGCCCGAGCACCAGCCGCATTGGTCCTCAGTCCAATAGTGGACGGCTTTCGTCTTACCAAGGTGCTCATGGACGGCGACAGCGGATTGAACCTCATTTATGAGGAAACCCTTTAAAAAATCGAAATAGACTGGAACCGCATTAAGCGAAGCAGCACAACCTTTAGAGGAATAATCCCCAGTCGAGAAGCGCGTTGTACAGGAAAATTCACACTAGATGTGGTGTTCGACACGCCGGATAATTACAGGTCAGAAGAGGTCACGTTCCATGTGGCTCCGTTCAGCAGCGGTTATCACGCTTTGTTAGGGCGGGAAGCATTTACAATCTTCCAAGCAATACCCCATTACAGGTACATGAAGCTCAAGATGCCCGGGCCTAAAGGGATCATCACTCTCGCTAGTGATCCGGACATAGCACTCCGCGCCGAAAACAAGACAGCCGCACGGGCCCTCGAGGCACTATCCGAAGCCCTAGCGGCTGAGGAACTGACTGCGCTGCGCTCCATGGTGAATAGGGATGATGTGGTACTCGACAAAAGATCCAAGTCCACCTCCTTTAAACCGGTGGACAAAATAGTCAAATTCCAGGTCCATCCAACGGACCCCAATAAAACAGCTTCCATCGGGGCACAGTTAAACCCTGATGTAGACGCCGCACTGCGAGAGTTCCTACGAGAGAACTGGGACATTTTGGCCTGGCACCCTTCAGACATGCCAGGAATCCCACACAGGCTGGCCGAGCACAGCCTAAATATCCTAAAAGGATTCAAACCTGTCAAACGAGCTCTTCGGCGTTCTTCCGAACCTAAGAGACAGGCTATGGGAGAGGAGCTAGCAAAGCTATTGGAGGCCGGATTCATCAGAGATATAAAATATCCGGACTGGCTAGCAAACCTAGTGATGGTACCAAAGAAGGACAAATCCTGGCGCCTGTGCGTTGATTTTAAAGACCTTAACAAGGCTTGCCCAAAGGATCCCTTCCCCTTCCCCCACATCGATCAAATTATCGATGCTACCACAGGACATGATTCGTTGTGTTTCCTCGACGCATATTCCGGCTACCATCAAATCAAGATGGCAGAATCAGACCAAGCCGCAACGGCATTTATTACACCATATGGCCCATTCTGCTTCAACACAATGCCCTTCGAGCTCAAAAACACCGGCGCAACATATCAGCGCATGATTCAAACATGTCTGGCAAACCAGATCGGCAAAACAGTGGAGGCATATGTAGATGATGTGGTCGTCAAAACAAGACATGTCGAATCTCTAGTAGATGACTTGAGGGTGACATTTGATAACGTCCGAACATACGACATCAAGCTCAACCCGGAAAAATGCGTTTTCGGTGTCCCAGCCGGAAAGCTCTTGGGCTTCATTGTACCCGGTAGAGGAATTGAAGCAAATCCAGCCAAGATCCGAGCTCTATCACAATTGGATATCCCAAAGGACCTCAAACAAATACAAAAGTTAACCGGATGCGTGGCGGCTCTAAGCCGCTTTATCTCCCGCTTGGGAGAAAAGGCCCTACCCCTTTACCGCCTCCTTCGGCGCACTGAACACTTCGAATGGACGGATGCAGCCACGGCCGGACTCGACGAAATAAAAGCCATATTAGCAACAAACCCAGTCCTGGCCGCGCCAAACATTGGCGAACCAATGCTATTGTACATTGCAGCAACACATCAGGTTGTAAGTGCAGTGCTCGTCGTCGAACGAGAAATGGACGAACACAAATTCCCCCTTCAGAAACCGGTCTATTATGTTTCCACTATCCTCACTCCGTGCAAATCACGGTACCCGCATTATCAAAAGATCACTTACGCGGTATTCATGGCATCCCGGAAGCTACGACACTAGTTTCAAGAGTGTTCAATAACAGTAGCCTCAGAAGTACCGCTTAACGATATTATAAACAACCATGACACAA
Organism: Triticum dicoccoides; assembly: GCF_002162155.2. Lineage (NCBI taxonomy): Eukaryota > Viridiplantae > Streptophyta > Magnoliopsida > Poales > Poaceae > Triticum > Triticum dicoccoides. The sequence goes on from NC_041392.1 coordinate 493,433,603, forward strand.
CGGGCCGTATTGCAAAATGGGCCATTGAGCTCCTCCCGTTCGACATAAATTATAAGCCACGGCGAGCCATCAAGTCGCAAGTTTTGGCCGACTTCGTCGCAGAATGGACGGAGGCCGAACTCCCTAACGAGTACAACACATATTCAAATTGGATCATGCATTTCGACGGCTCCAAGATGTTGGCCGGACTAGGGGCTGGCGTCGTTTTGATGTCCCCCACAGGAGACACAGTTCAATATGTACTCCAGATTATGTACACAGACTCCAACAATGCAGCCGAATATGAGGCCCTTTTACATGGTCTACGGATGGCAGTATCCATGGGCATTCAACGCCTAGAGGTGCACGGGACTCGAACCTCGCAATATCCCAAATAAATGGAGACTTCGATGACAAGGATCCAAAAATGGTATATTACCGCAACGCCGTCTAAAAATGTCATCTCGGTTCGAAGGGCTTGAATTTCACCATATAGCCTGGGAAAATAATCAGGCGGCAGATGTCCTAGCACGCATCGGCGCAAAACGCGATGTAGTCCCCCCCAACATCTTCTTGGAAAGGTTGTTCAAGCCATCCATAGTATGGGAAGGGGAGCCGAACAATAACAGCCCGGACCCAACCGCACTGCCCGACACCGAACATTCTGACACAATCGGAGGCTCTGCCAATGAAATAACACCTTCAGCCCACGTAATAATGGCCGTCATCGCCCCGTGGACAGAACCATTCCTTGCCTACCTTACTAGGCAGGAACTCCCCGAGGACCAAAATGAGGCACGCTGCATAGTGCGGCGATCCAAAGCCTACAAAGTCCACGAGGGAGAGCTTTATAAGAAAAGCACTACCGGAGTCCTTCAAAGGTGCATCTCCGAAGAGGAAGGGCGGAACCTCATGGCTGAAATTCATGCCGGACTCGGCGGTCATCACGCTGCAGCCCGGTCCCTTGTAAGCAAGGCCTTCCGTACATGCTTTTATTGGCCGACGGCCCGGGCAGACGCCCATGACTTAGTCCAGCGATGCGTCGGTTGCCAGCTCTTTGCAAACCAAAGCCATATGCCACCCACCGCCCTCCAAACTATCCCCATCACTTGGCCCTTTGCGGTCTGGGGGCTTGACATGGTTGGACCCCTTAAAGGCGGAACCCACAAGCAAAAATACTTACTGGTCATGGTGGATAAGTTCACCAAATGGATAGAAGCCAAGCCTGTTAAGACGGCCGAATCCGGACCGGTGATAGACTTTATATCCGGGGTTGTACACCATTACGACATCCCCCATAGCATCATCACTGATAATGGCGCGAACTTTACGGCCGACGAGGTAAAACTCTGGTGCAAAAACATGGGCATCAAGCTCGATTATGCTTTCGTCTATCACCCACAAACTAACGGCCAGGTCGAACGTGCAAATGGTCTTATCATGAGCGGCATCAAACCCAGATTAGTGCGGTCCCTCAAGGAATCTAACACGCACTGGGTAGAGGAGCTCGACTCCGTACTCTAGTGGCTGCGGACCACGCCGAACCGCACCACCGGATACACATCATTCTTTATGGTGTACGGCGCAGAGGCAGTTTTGCCTTGTGACATAATTCATGACTCACCTCGAGTGCGCATGTACGAAGAAAGAGAAGCCAAGCTCGATCGGCAGGACAGTTTGGACACATTGGAGGAGGAGCGTGATGTGGCAAAATCCCGTTCCACATTCTATCAACAGCAGGCTCGAAGATACCAAAGCAGAGAAGTACGGGCCAAAAATTACAACGTTGGCGAATTAGTTCTATGCCTGCCGGACAAGAAAAAGGACAAACTCAATCCCAAGTGGGAAGGTCCCTTCATAACTGACCAAGTCCTGACTGGTGGAGCGTACCGCCTGCGAGATGCATCGGATAGCCGACTCGAGCCGAACCCATGGAACGCAGCCCATATCCGAAGATTCTATGCCTAGCGCCGGACTCTGTGTTTGTCTCCTTCCTCTGTCCATTTTTTATATACTATCTGTCTTACATTTCTCTCCTTCTCCCCTTCCTTTCTCTTATAGCCTTTAAAGGCTCATCAAATGACGTGCTATTCGCACTCATTAAACCTGGGGGCTTCTTTTACCAGAAGCTTATTTATACGGGCTTCATGCCCAACACATGTGTGACACTTCCGCATGTACCTTTTATTTCACCATTATATGCATCGATATGACTTAAGTTTTGGCCAAGCTGGGTTGCCTGGCTCCTGTGCTTACCCCTACGTTCCCGATTATTTGGCTAGGCGGTAAAGGGAGCACCTCTGCGATTGTTACTGTCGGATCAGCCGGATGTGTACCTCAGACTGGGTGAAGCCGAAAGCTAGCATTCTTAAGGGAATATTCGGTCGGTGACCTAAAAGATGATCTTTTTACTTATTTATTTATGCGCCCCCAGATGCTTTTTCCTGTGTCTTTTTCGCAGAATGGGCATGCACTTTAGGGCATGCCTCCCAGGGAAAGGAACCCCTAACGGAACTATTCTCCCTGGAAGATGTTTCTTACTAACCATGTAATATAACATAACTAGTTGGGCACTTTTCTGTTCACGCACTAATGACCCCTACGCCTGGTCTCCATGCATTCCCCGGTTCTTATATAACCGCATGGGAATTTGGACACACTCCGGACCATCAGGTCCCGAGGCTGAAGCGAAAAGGTCGGCCATGACAAACGATCTACAATCCGGCTAGAAGGCATTATAACTGTCAATTAAATTACATAGTCATTCTGACTGATTGTATTCCTCTTCAATACCATCTAACAGGCTGTCTAATTTACAGTCCTGCTGGGAATACTTTGCGGCAAATTCTACTTGGCCGTATACTAAGCTTACAGGGATCTCCTTCCCATTGGGCCCCACAGGACCGATCTCGGCCATGTGGTTGGGGTCAGCCTTTGTGTACCGCGTCTTCACCATGGCCCAGGCCTCCCTAGCGCCTTGACGGCAGGCCAATATGTTCCACAATAGGAAGCGCCGCCGTGCTCCCTTTAGCTTCTCCGCAAGCTCTCCAAGACCTTCGGGCACGGAGATGGATGGCCACAGGGCCTGGGCGGCGCCTCGCATCGCCTTCCGAACTCGCTCGAGCAGTTGCGAGAGCTTGGGAAGAAGGTCACCCGTAGAACCGGGCATCTCCTCTGCAGGACGACTTGTTAGCACACCTACAGACATTACTCTGTTAGTCGACTTCCCCGCCGAACTTTTTTTTTCTCTCCAAAGGTTTGTTCAAGCACTTACTAAGTATGCCGCGCCGAAGCCACTGATTCTCCTTAACGGAGTCTGACAGCTGGGCACGAACATCCTTCAGCTCGACGCCCAGCTTGGTGTTGGCATCTTGGAGATCGTTCTTCTCCCGCCTCACCTTTGTCAGCACCTTCTCACCAGCCTTCAGCTAGCGTAGGAGGTGTTGCCTTTCCGGATTCAATCCGGCGCCATCTGCAATTTCATTTGTCAGATTCGCACCCATGTCGTGCTTCGCAAAATACTTATCTTTCGAAGTGTATATTACCAGAGGGGGTCTCCTTGGGCTCCCCTGCCGCGGCTAGTGCGGCCTCAAGTTGGGCTTTGCACTCTTCCAGCTCCTGGGACAGTAGGGAATTCTTTTCTGTAAGAACCTGCATAACATATGATCCTTAAATCAGTTATTCTAACTGTTTCAAGTCTCGGGGGCTACTGGTATATATATAATTACCAAAATTTTCTTACCCATATGTCTTTTACATATTGCTCCGTGGCTCTGGCTAGACCATTTTGAGCGGCACGGAGGTACGCATCTCCCGAATTGAAGGCATCTAATGCCTGTCGGGAGAAACAAGCGTCGCGAAGAATTGTCCGGCGACGCCTGTGGTTCATGGAACTTTCCACCTCAGAGTTGGTGGCAGACAACCTATCCACGTCCTCCGTCGGAGGAGCGTCCGGTGCGCGCCTTGTGTTTGCCTCCGCCTCCGGACCAGGCTTTGGAGCTTGGCTGGTGGAGGCGCGATTGGCAGCCTCTCCGGATATAGTCCGGCGAGGTCTCTTTGTCCTGAAGAGAGCACGAATGTTAACATGCCTTGAAGGTATAACACCTGGGATAAGGGGGCGCGCCATACCTTTGCGCTGACGTCTCGATCCGGACTGCACCTCTTTTCTGCCCACGGGGCCCTGCGGCCCCTCATTGGCTTGTCGCCGCAGGTTCGGCCTCCCGTCTCAAAAACCTCCCCTGCAAAGCTCGGTTGTAATCAGGAAACTGAAAACACGAGAGGGCGGACCCCTATTCGGGGTACTGGGACTTCGATCTCAGTTACCTAGGAGGCCAGGATTATCCCTGGGTAATCGGCCGTAATGGCCACCAAGGCGTTGTCCTTGCTCAATTGATGAATCACTCCATCAATCAGCTCCACAGATAAGTCCGGATCCTCTTGAGAGGCCGGGTCGAGGGACCGTCCTGGGTCCTCGGGTTGTGGAGGAGGGCTGTTTATTTCTTCAACAGCCTGGCGCAGTTCCTGCATTAAAGTCGTTAGACTGAATATTTAACAATGGGAATATAAAATGGATGGGCAAGTAAACCACTTACCCAACTTGGGGGATTGTACATAGAAAATCCACCCTGCGGGTTGACGCGGAGAAATTCCTCCTCTTCTCCCTTGTACAAAGCGGAAAAGGTCTTTGTTAGGGCCACAGCCGAATCCGGTCCCTTACGGCTGTAGCAGGTGGCGTCGTCCTCCCCGTTGAAATCCCACATGGGGTGGCCTCTGTACTGTAGCGGCTGCACCCCTCGCATGATGCATACGGCCATGACCCCGATCATGGTCAGTCCGGAATGAGCTAACAATCTTATCCGGCTCATCAGGTAACGGACGTCCTTGTCACTTTCCCTCTGAGGGCTCCATGGACGCCAACTTAGGCGCTTCTTTAGTGGAGCACTGTCGAACTCAGGGAGGCCGATCCGGACAGGATCCGGCAGCGGGACGTCCTCTATGTAAAACCATTCCGAAGGCTAGTCCTCGGACGCCTTCTTTGGGGTTCCGGATAGATATCCGGTCCCGGCGATGCGCCACACTTCGGCTCCGCCCACTTGATATATCGACCCCTTCTGAGAGCGGGGCACAAGGCAGAATAGCTCTTTCCACAGCCTGAAATGAGCCTCAACACCCAAGAACAGCTCGCAGAGGGCTACGTAGCCCGCGATATACAATACGGAGGCAGGCGTAAGATTGTGTAGCTGGAGGCCATAGAACTCCAGGAGCCCCCGGAGAAATGGATGGATTGGAAATCCGAGCCCTCTTATTAAATAAGGGACGAGGCATACCCGCTCTCCTTTGGAGGGATTAGGGGCACTCTCCGCTTGCTCTCCGCCATTATAGATGGCAAGACCGGCTCGAACCGGGACCATATATGTCGGGGGGAGAAATCCCTTGGTCTGGAGCGTCACTAGCTCGCCATGCGGGATGGAACATCTCTCCCAGTATCCAGGCTAAGGGCTGGAGGGGCGAAAGGAGGAGTTGCGATGGCTGGCCATGGTGGTATGGACCTTTGTCGGATGCGCTCTGATGAACACTCGCGAAGGGGAGAAGGTGTGGTTTGGATCTAAATCCTCGTCCCCTTAAATGGGCGGCTCATTTACGCGGCTAGGGGTGTGGATGTAAAAACACTCAGACTTTTCATATTCGTTTGACACGTGGGAGACGGCCATTATTGGGCGTAGAAGCCGAGGAGCGCAACATTTACAAGAAACCGGACTTTATTCGACATGTACACGGAATTTGAAGGAGAACCCACCTTGCAATGCCGGAGACAATCTGCGCGCCGGACTCATCGTCATTGAAGCCTGGTTCGGGGGCTACTGAGGGAGTCCTGGATTAGGGGGTGTCCGGATGGCCGGACTATACCTTCAGCCGGACTCCTGGATTATGAAGATACAAGATTGAAGACTTCGTCCCGTGTCCGGAAGGGACTTTCCTTGGCGTGGAAGGCAATCTTGGCGATACGGATATATAGATCTCCTACCATTGTAACCGACTTTGTGTAACCCTAACCCTCTCCGGTGTCTATATAAACCAGAGGGTTTTAGTCCGTAGGACAACATACAGAACAACAATCATACCATAGGCTAGCTTCTAGGGTTTAGCCTCTCCGATCTCGTGGTAGATCTACTCTTGTACTACCCATATCATCAACATCAATCAAGCAGGACGTAGGGTTTTACCTCCATCAAGAGGGCCCGAACCTGGGTAAAACTTCGTGTCCCTTGCCTCCTGTTACCATCCGGCCTAGACACACAATTCGGGACCCCTACCCGAGATCCGCCGGTTTTGACACCGACAGCGAGCGTGAGATGACGAGCCAGCCGGGGTTAGCGATGGGGTGGCGGTGTGGCCATCCCGGCGCATAGAGGGATCCAGTGAAGAGGCTTGCTACTCGCTCACCGCCGGACCGGTGACGGCGTTGGCGGCGGGTGATGGAGAATGACGGGGAGGCCCGCCGACGGGAGCCGTCTGAGCAACGTGGGCAGCGAGGGCGGCCCGGCGCTCAGCGCGAGCTCAGCGAGCGTCGGCCATGAGCTTGGTGGAGTGACGAAGCGTGGGTCGACGAAGAAGAAGGCTTCGGCGCACCCCTACCTGGCGCGCCGAATGTCGGATTTCGGGTTCTGGCAAGACCCTTAAGGTTTGAACACTGGGGTGCGCGCGAAGATCTCTCCCTCATCGATCACGCCCTCAAGCACTTCGCGATCTCAAAGGCTAGCTCGACGAACTCGCAACACAAGATACACAAGATTTATACTGGTTCGGGCCACCATTGCGGTGTAATACCCTACTCCAGTGTGGTGTGGTCGATTGCCTCTTGGGTTGAGAATAAATAGTACAAGGGGAAGAACAACCTCCTGAGGCAAGGTGTTCTTGTGCTTGGTGGATGTGAGGATGGGTTGGATCTAGTCCAAGTTGAGGTGGTTGCCGTCCTTTTTCTACTACTATGGTGGCTAATCCTATTTATAGAGGCCTTGGTCCTCTCCCCAAATATTAAGCGGGAAGGGAGCCAACAACGGCCAATTTGAAAGGGGACAGCTAGTACAAGTTATCCTGACAAAAGCAGTCTTCGCCTGCCAAAGGCTCTGGTGGTGACGCCGCCTTGGGCTCCACGGTGACCTCTGTCCTACCGTCCTGCTGGTCTTGGTCTCGTTGCACTGATATGGAAACCTTTGCTTGACACCTCGGTACTCTTCGTCTGCGCTTGCCTCCTTAGCACCAAAGAGGAAACAAGGACATTGTGCACGCTGGCACCCGCCTGGCTTCCGCCTGGTCTCGATCGTCATGGCTCACGTCATTGGAAACTCGCGAGGTTTGCCTTTCCTTGATCTCTCCGCCCCTCGCGAGCCAGCCTGGTGAGGCAGCTCCTGAGAAGGTCTTGTGTCGTCCACCTCGCGAGGCTTGGCCCCTCGCGAGGGTCTTGAATGCTTGTTGGTGAAGTTGGGCTGTACGGTCCCGCTTGCAGCGCCACGCCATGGGCCGCAGGCAGGCAAGTCCGGGGACCCTTGTTCCTTGAACGCTGATAATAACCTCTTAGAAACCAACTTGGTTGGGGGCCAACTAGCTCAAACTTGATCAATAGGTGTTGTTGGAGGGCATTGGGGACTTGGCTACATTATGAAGAATTAAGGGGACTTCATCATTCTTATTGTCTCAAGCCAACTCAATCGGGTTATCAAGTTTCTATCTTATATCCAATGTGCCTCCATGCAGTAACTTGTACTTAAATTGTTTACATTGAAAGTTACTTGCCACTTTGCATGTTTTGGCTTTGTACCTTGCATGTGTTTGTATATGTTGTGCTTCCAATTTGCTTGTCTTGAGTAATCAAGTATGTGTATGTTGGTTTGCACATCATGTACGTGAGAGTATTGTGTCGAGCCTTTTTGCATCTTGTGTGTATCTTAGTTGGCTCTTGTGAGAGATTAATGGAAAATCCCATTTTGGGGAAGTGATGTGCTTTGTGCACCTCACAATCCTATAAATGTGTGTACATGAGGAATACCATCTAGTATTGATATTACAAGATTATCTAGTTGCTATGTGGTATGTCTTCTCATGAGAAATTCAAATTCTAAATAGTCCATTAATTATCTCTTGTTGGATCATTTTATTTGCCTCTTGTTTATCTTTAATTGGTATCACATTATGGGGGAGTAATATGCTATGCGTATATTACATTATTACTAGCCTAGAAAATGTGCACATTTGAGATATTATCACCTAGAGTAGATACTGTAGATTATCTTGTTCCTAGGTGGCATGTTAGCTCTACAAGTTGCAAGTTGCTTATGTGTTTGGTGTGAAGATGATGTCGGATATCCTTGCTATCTACCATCGGGAATTATTTCCAAATACTTCTTATCTTTTGACAATTGGTACTCACTTATGTATGGTAGAAATTATTGATCATCTTCATGTTAGCGTTTGCTTCACTACAAAAAATACACTTCTGTGATGATACATGTTTGTCACAGTAGGTCACATTTTCTTTCATGCATGTACATCCATGACGATTTTATGACAGAATCAAGATAGTCATACCTGTGCTGTCGTAGAAGTGTTCCATGACATTACCAAAATTATCATCACGGAAGTGTCCACTTCCATGATGATAAATGGCGTGTCATGGAAGTGTTTTCATCAAGGGTAACCAACACGTGACATCCACCGTAACGGGTCACCACTAAGCTATCGGTCCGGTTTTTGATCCGATAACCCGTTAACAGCCCAGACAATGGGGATTTTCCACGTGTAAAATTCTCATTGGCCGGAGGAAACACGTGTTGGCTCACCGTTGGGACAGATGTCATCCACTCATTGGACAGGAGGCGCCTATGATATGTCGACACGTGGCACGGCCCAACAAAGGCCCATTCCGGTGAAAAGGCCAGCTCGTTTGACTTGGTCAAAAGGTAGCGGGCCGACCCACGGAAAGCCTGTTAACGGCCTGTTCGTATATAGCCAATTTACGGGCCGCTAACTCATGGCCTGTTACGGCCTATCGGAATTAAGCCCAGTAGCTTCACTTGGGCCATCCAATATGATTCCAGCCCGTTGTAACTTTTGGCCCATGTATGGCCCATGATGTCTTCCGGCCCATATGAGGCCTGATACGTCCATTTTGCATCATGCTTTTATATCGATATTTATTGCATTATGGGCTGTTATTACACATTATGTCACAATACTTATGCCTTTTCTCTCTTATTCTACAAGGTTTACATGAAGAGGGAGAATGCCGGCAGTTGGAATTCTGTGCTGGAAAAGGAGCAAATATTAGAGACCTATTCTGCACAACTCCAAAAGTTCTGAAACTCCATGAAAATCAGTTTTGGAATATATAAAAAATATTGGGCGAAGGAAGCACTAAAGGGGGCCACCCACTTTCCATGAGGGTGGAGGGCGCGCCCTACCCACTAGGCGCGCCCCCTGCCTCTTGGGCCACCTGGAAGCCCCCCAATGCCCATCTTCTGGTATAAGGTGTATTTTGCCCTGGAAAAATGAGAAGGAAGCTGTCGTGGAATTGTCACGGCAGATGTCCTAGTGAAAGGACTTAGTCGTAGGGCCATCACAACTAGGAAACTTAAATGGGTTAATCGGGACAAAGGACACGAGAGGTTTTATACTAGTTCAGCCCCTTACAATGAAGGTAAAAGCCTACGTCTAGTTGTGTTGGAATTGCTGGGGGTTCAATTACCAAGAGGCTCAACTCGCCGGTTTGGTTCTCGACTTGATTGTCCCTCTCCTAAACCGCCACCGGGTTGTCCCCTTATATAGACGGGTTGATGCCTGGTGGCTTACAGAGTCCCGGCCGGCTCATAATCGTGTCCGGCTCGGTGACTTCCTTTACATGCCTTTCTTTACAAGTATTTTCGCCCATATGGCAGTTTACAATAACGGGCTTTTAAGCCGGCCCGAGGCCTTTGGGCTTTCTATATATACTAATAAACTATCATCTTGACTGTATATTGGGCTTCTTATGTAACCCGTCATTAAGGCTGACCCGGCCCCTCCTGGGCGGGTCTTAGCTGATAGTAATATCCCCAACATTAGGCCCCAGGTTGACTTTGAACTTTGTTCTTTGTCAATCTTCAATACTTAGGCAGAATTCATCCTCTGTCTGAAAATTTCCTTAACCCACCATGATGTCATCTTTTTGAAACACAAAAAACTTTCATGATGTCATCTTCCAACGGATCTTTCATTTTTAATGCCTTCCGGGAATCGAGGCATCTGTTCAGTTGGATAATCATTATTGGGTCTCCTTGATTTTCGCGCCCGCCTGTTCGCGCACTCCCTTATAAATAGGCATAACTTGGGTCTTTCTCATTCTCCTTTCTTCCTCATCTTATTCCTCTCGCAACCCCCATCGCTGCTTCAGCTCCACCGCCGCTGCAACTCTCATCGTCATCGTTGAGCTTGGCCGCTGCATCACCCTTGAATCCATCCAGAAAACGCCGCGACTCTTCGCGGCGGGTCTGCATCTTGTAAGTTTTCTTCTCTCTCACCCACCTAGATCTGTTCTAGGTTTGCGAGTTCTTCAGTGTTCTTCATCTATTCATCACAGACCGTCTTCTAGATCTTCTCCGCAACTTCTTTTGATCCAGAAAAAAGATTTAACTCGTGCAGTAGCTGTTTGGCATTCATTTTGGATATCAGTAGATCCCTTTTACCTATATAAATGCTTCGTTACAGTCGACGAACTCATCTGTACTATGTTTTTAGGTCTAGAATATTTCCCTTTTTGAAACAACCTTTTGATCCAAAATGATAATGATCACTTGGTGAAACTTGTTTATGCCAACACTTAACTGAATCTGCCCTCTGAGAAAATCTGTAGTCATGGCGGCTTACCACTCCGGCTTTCTTTTCCCTATATGTCATTAGCCCTTAGTTAAACCGCCATTACTTGCTTTCTAATTGACCGTAGACTGAACCGGCATAGTATTATTTATTTTTCAGTTCATTGCACATCATGCCGTCAAAGTCACCCACCGTCTGTAATTGGGTCCCTTCATCTGTAACTGAGGAACGGTTAAAAGAGTTCTTCATCGTTGGGTTTTTGCCTGCAAAGAATGTCATGTCTTATCATGCTCCTGACCCGGAGGAAGATCGTCCCAATCCAAAAGAAGGAGAAGTGATTATCTTCACTGACCACATGAACCGTGGCTTTTCACCGCCTGGTTCAAAATTCTTCAAAGAGGTCCTTCATTTTTTCAAACTCCATCCTCAGGACCTTGGACCCAACTCTATTTCCAACATTTGTAACTTCCAAGTGCTCCGTGAGGCATATCTTCAACAAGAGCCCACCGTAGAGCTGTTTAGAGAGTACTTTTATCTGAATCGTCAAAATGAATGCACCAACGGATCTAGCTTAGAACTTGGAGGCATCTCGATTCAGCGCTGTCAGGGTGCCGTTTTTCCTCTCATCGTCTTACCAAGCCACCCAAAGGATTGGAACCAAACTTGGTTTTATTGTCAGGATACTTCTCCAGCAAACGAGAAGCCTCTGCCGGGTTACCGCCCTAGTCGTCTTTACTCCAAGTTCACCCTTCCGGATAAGCTTATTGTTGCTGAACGTAGGAAGTTTCTTCCCTCCATTAGAAGAATCAACGGCTTGTTGGGTAATGGTTTAACCGAGTAGATCTGACCTGTTGCTGGATCTCATGGCGGGTTATTCCATTAAGTCGTCGATCTCAACTAATGTATGAATATGACAGAAGCCCGGACAACCCTCTTCGTCACAGCCCAGTTGAACTCACTGAAGAAGACATTGTTTCAATGTCAACCCTTTTGGTAAATTGGAAGTACGAAGATTGCAGTATTGTTGGGTTAAGTCCCTTCTGCAAGATTAATTCGGTGCCAGAAGTAAGTACATTCTGATCTCTTTTTCTTTGTGTTTTGCCCAACTATTAGTACTTAATACTGATCTTTCTTCTTGTCTTTATAGGCCAATTCTGACTTCTGGAAGGTGAAATATGACCATGAAGCTGCCAAGAAGGCGAAACTCGCCGCCATGAACGCCAAGAAAACAGCCCGGAAATCCAAGAAGAAGAAGAAGAAAACCATTGCTGAAGATTTAATGAAGCTTGATGACACGTCTGACTCAGAGGTAGCCCTTGACTCCCTTGGCCAATTTTTTAACACTCTTATTGACACTGATCCTTACTAGGATGACACTGGGGCCAGTCAGGCTGAGGAAGTAGAGGTAACTATCATTTCCTCCGACTTAGAGCCCTTACCAAGACACAAAGTTCGTCGAGTGATCCATAAAGTAAGGTTTTCTAACCCTTTAGCTCACTTGGATCCCAACTTTCATTTGAAAAAGCAGCAACATGAAAGCCGCCATGAAGTTGGAATTGAGGATGAACCGGCTGTTATCCTTCAACAGACCCCTCAGAAACGCCCGAACGAGGTTTAATTATTACTGTCTTTAACCCGTTTTAATGAATCCTGATCCTTACATTTCTTTTAACTCTTTCCTTTATCTTTTCAGGAGGTGTCTCATTCTTCAGATGACTCATCTCAAACACAATTGCCGGCTTTCAAGACTGCTCCTGGGTAATCAGAACTTTTCCTATCTTCTAGGTTGCTCCACTATATCTTAACGCTGACAATTCTGCTATATTATTCTTTAGTGGCCAGGCTAAATCCAAGAAATCAAAGGTGGCTAAACCGGTGGAAGACCTACCAATATCAGCATTTGAGCCGTCTAGGCCACCTTCTCCATTAACTGCAGCCCCAGAAGACCCGCCTATCAATGAAGCAAATCCTTCAGAGCTGTCCCTTGACAACACCACTATGAATCCTTCCACCGTTGGACTGTCAAGCTCAACTGACCCACCGTCTCCACGTGTTCAAGATGTTCAAATTACTGGAAGTCGCTTCGTTGAGCCGGGGAACCCAACGATGTTGGCTAGGTGCACAACTAAGCAGGAAGCATTGGAAAGGCAAAAGGTTCGCTTTGATGTTGCCAACTACGACCGTCTTAATGCCAGTGATATCTTATCCGGCTATCTCAGTCATGTCCACTCCAGTCGTGAGTCTGAGATTAAGATGGTCAAGCAACTTCAGTTGAAGTATGAGGTATGTTATTTCTAGTTTACCAATATTCCTTCAGCCCCCAAGTCTTCAGCTTTATGAGAGAAGTGGAATAACCTGTAGACTTAAAATACAGGCCGAGACTTTTACCTCTGAATCATTGCCTGATAGAAACAAAACTTGACCCATAGTCCCCAAGGACCGGTTTATTTTGAGCATTAATGAATCGGTACTTTTAGAATTAAAACCGCCTTCAAAATACTTAACACTCTGGTTTAAATTTGAAAAACTTGTTGTACCGCGTGCATTAGCCCCCAAGTGCCAAGTGCTGTTACTTTGTAAAGGACTTGGGACTTCAAATATGTTGGTAGAGTCATAAAAATTTGATTTGACATACATTAGCCCCCAAGTGTCAAGTGGTTTATTCATAAAGTACTTGAGACTTGAGTCTTGAAATTGGATACTAGAATTTGAAACCAAGTCTTGATTTATCTGAATGTTTTCACAGAATGCATTGTCTGAACTGAACTCCCAATTGACTGATACAAAGACCCGGCTAGCGAACTAGGAATCAGAAATTAAATCTTCCACCTCCCAACTGCAAATAAGCCTTTCTGAAATGGAGAAGTTGAAGACCGACTTTGCTGTCAAAGAGAAAACGTGGGCAGATGAGAAGATACTTCTGACTTCGCGAGCTGAGACAGCCAAAACAGCTCTGAAGGAAATTTCAACCGAACTGAACCGTTTAAAAGGCCGAGTGTCTTAGATGGTCGCTGCTATCTTTGGTAAGCTTCCTGATTTGATCTTTCATATGTGTTTCTTGTCAAACCAGAATATGATCCGTCAACTGACTCTGTGAAAAATGCATGTAGGTCTGCAAAGTAAGAATCTAAACCAAGACCTGTTGATTAAGATGAGAGTCGTATACACTTTAACTGCACAATTGTATATCGGCGCACAACGAGCTCTGGCTACCATCTCTCCTACTAATCAAGGGTCTTAACTGGATCAGTGACGTCCTGAAGAAGCTGTCCATTCTCCCTGCCAGATTCCAAGAGGTGAAACGCTCCTGCCGCGAGCTGGAGCTTTGACTTCCCTAAGCCGCTCCAAGGCTTGGGTACCAGATCTAGACCCGGCAGACGTGGCAAGGGGTTATCCTACCATGAAGGAGGACAGGTCTCCTTTTGATCAGGATGACTTTATAGCCTGCGTACGTGAAGTCCGGACTCAGGCGACTAGCCTTGGAGATGACACCAATGTGGACAAGTATCAACCGGGTTTTGACAGTGAGAATAAGAAGATGGCCCCTCCTTCCTATAAAGTAACCGACTTGATCCCACCGGTGAGAGAAGACACATTTGCGCCGGAGGTTGATCCGATTGGCCTGATTGATGACGAAGCTGAATTTGTCGCCATGAACGGCTATGACTGGTCAAAACCCAACTTCCAGCAGATTCAAGATGTTGAGCCGGTGAGGGAAGGACAATGACCATCTTCATGGGCTTTAGAAAGCCTTGTAATAGCTTAGCTGTTAAAAACACCGCATGTTTGCTTATGCCATTGCGCATAAAACACTTCTATGTGAATCTGTGCTTCCGGGTGCCAATGTTTTAATGCTTTTCTTATGCCTCGCTTAATGCTTGTTTCTGCAATGTTTAAACTCTGTTCCTGTGATCACAAGGAAAAAAGAAAGACCTGGCAAGGCGGTTTAGAAACAACTGAGTTTAAACACCTCTTTTACAACTCGTATCTCCACCTCAAAGAATAGAGATAAATATAAATAAAGGATAAGGTTTAATACTAACTCTTAAATTAACGCAGCCCGTAAGCGCGTATAAATAAGAATTATACCTTGTCCTTGTTGATTCTTAGGCCGCCGGCTCAAATAACCTGGGTGACGAACTTGATAATTCAATATGTATAAAAGTTAATACTCCTTGAATATTCAACAATCATATCTCAGTTGCTCATACCTTTGGATCCTTAGACCACCGGTTTGAATAACCCGGGCGGCTGTGTTGTCTAATAATTGAGCCGGCGAAGAAAACTAGGCTATCTCATTTGTAATATCGAAACAGAAAAAACTCAAAGGCAAGCAACAAACATAATTTTAACTCTGTATTCAAAAGATTGGGGGTTTATGATTCGAATACGATCAGTAAACCGGACCAAAGGGGTTAAGCTAAGGTTCGAATATGACCATATAGCCCCCAGTGGCTTTGGCGTTGCGCCGATCAAGAGGGTACCGACAGCTATGCTCTCTTTGGTTCGAATACGACCTATGTTTGAACAGGAAGCCCCAAATGACCTTGAGAGGTTTTTAACGACCCTGATTTGAATACGACCCAAGTCATCTCAAAAGGGGTTAAGCTATGATTCAGATACGATCAAGAAGCCCCCAAGTGAGTTTGGCCTTGAGCCGATCAAGAGGGTTATGATAGCTATGTTCTCTTTGGTTCGCATACGACCTATGTTTGAACAGGAAGCCCCCAAATGACCTTGAGAGGTTTTTAACGACCCTGATTCGAATACGATCCAAGTCGGCTCAAAAGGGGTTAAGCTATGATTCAAATATGATCAGCTCCTTAATAGTCATTTGTGAAAAAATAATAAAAATGCATAATCTTTGAAAAGAAAAGAGACCGATGGTCTTACTTTATTGCTTATCATCGTATATACAATGTGGACGTATGTACACGATGAGAGTCGGTGGCTCAGGTATAATACGACCGAAGTTGAGCAATGTTCCACGGCCGGCGGGTCTCCTCTTCCGACTTACGTGAGTTTGCATGCTCTCGAACGTCAATGAGGTAGTAAGACCCGTTGTTTAAATTTTTACTGACCACAAAGGGTCCTTCCCAAGGTGGGGATAACTTGTGTGCATCTGAAAGATCTTGGATGAGCCGGAGCACCAAGTCGCCTTCCTGAAAAGTCCTGGTCTTAACCCGACGGCTATGATAACGATGTAGGTCCTGTTGATAGATTGCTGACCGTGCTGCTACTAAGTCTCTTTCTTCATCCAACAAGTCAAGCGCATCCTGTCTGGCTTTTTCATTGTTAGCTTCAACATAAGCCGCCACACGGGGCGAGTCATGACGGATGTCACTGGGCAATACTGCTTCTGCCCCATAAACCATGAAGAAGGGTGTGTAACCCGTAGACCTGTTGGGTGTCGCATTGATGCTCCATAACACCGAAGGCAACTACTCTACCCAACATCCCGGCGTTCGCTATAAAGGAACCATAAGACGGTGCTTTATCCCTTTCAGAATCTCCCGATTGGCTCTCTCATCTTGACCATTGGATTGAGGATGAGCTATAGAAGAAACATCAAGCTGGATGTGCTCTCGCTGACAAAACTCTTCCATAGCCCCTTGGGATAGATTAGTGCCATTGTCTGTGATAATACTGTGTGGAAAGACGAAATGGAAGATTATTTTCTTCATGAACTGAACCGCCGTGACTGCATCACACTTACTCACAGGCTCTGCCTCAACCCATTTAGTGAACTTATCAACAGCCACCAAGAGATTTGTCTTTTTATCCTTAGACCTTTTGAAAGGTCCCACCATGTCAAGCCCCCAGACTGCAAACGGCCAAGTGATTGGAACCATCCGGAGCTCTTGAGCCGGCACATGCGCCCGTCGTGCGAATTTCTGACATCCGTCACATCTACTGACTAGATCCTCCGCATCAGCGTGAGCCGTCAGCCAGTAAAACCGTGATGAAACGCCTTGGCCACCAAAGATTTTGACCCGATGTGATGACCACAATCACCTTCATGGATCTCATGAAGGATTTCTTGACCTTCTTCGGGGAAAACACACCGTTGAAATGCTCCGGAAACACTGCGATGAAATAACTCTCCATCCAAAATTGTCATGGACTTAGACCGCCGGGTTATCTATCGAGCCGGGGTCTCATCCGCTGGCAATTCTCCCCGGGTCATGTAAGGCAAGAACGGCACCGTCCAATCTAGGATAACATGAAGAGCCTCCACCAACTGTGCCTCCGGGTCAGGAACAGCTAAATCTTCTTCTGTGGGCAACTTGATAGAGGGGTTATGCAAAACATCTAAAAAGGTGTTGGGTGGCACCGGCTTACGTTGAGACCCCAGCCGGCTTAAAGCATCAGCCGCTTCATTTTTTTGACGGTCAATGTGTTCCACCTGATAACCTTTAAAATATCCTGCAATAGCATCGACCTCTCGGCGATAAGCCGCCATGAGAGGGTCTTTGGAATCCCATTTGCCAGATACCTGCCGAGCCACTAAATCTGAATCACCAAGACATCTGACCCGGCTCAAGCTCATCTCCTTTGCCACTCGAAGACCATGGAGTAATGATTCATACTCTGCTGCGTTGTTAGTGCACGGAAACATCAATTGTAACACATAACAAAATTTATCACCTCATGGGGAAGTTAATACAACTCCAGCCCCCGAGCCTTCTAATTGCCTAGACCCGTCAAAATGAATAGTCCAATATGTGTTGTCCGGATTTTCTTCTGGCATCTGCATCTCTGTCCAGTCATTGATGAAGTTAACCAGAGCTTGAGACTTAATCGCGGTGCGTGGAACATACTTCAGCCCATGAGACCCAAGCTCAATTGCCCACTTGGCAACTCGCCCTGTAGCTTCTCTGTTTTGAATAATGTCTCCCAAAGGAGCAGAGCTAACCACAATGATTGGATGTCCTTGAAAGTAATGCTTAAGCTTCCGACTTGCCATGAACACCCCATAAACAAGTTTTTGCCAATGTGGATACCGTTGCTTGGACTCAATTAACACTTCACTGACATAATAAACCGGCCGCTGAACCGGATGCTCTTTGCCAGTCTCCTTGCGTTCTACCACCATGGCCACACTAACAACCCATGAATTTGCAGATACGTACAACAATAGTGGCTCTTTCTCAATTGGAGCAGCTAGGACCGGCGGCTCAGCCAGTTGTGCCTTCAGATCCTCAAAAGCGGCGTCTGCAGCATGGCTCCAAACAAACACATCCGTTTTCTTCATCAACTGATACAGAGGCATAGCCTTTTCCCCTAACCGGCTTATGAACCGGCTCAAGGCAGCCACACAACCCACCAGTCGTTGAACATCATTGATGTAGGTTGGTTTGGCCAGAGATGTAATTGCCTTGATCTTTTCCGGGTTAGCTTCAATACCTCGATTAGACCCCAGAAAACCCAAGAGCTTGCCGGCTGGTACCCCAAAAACACACTTAGCCGGGTTAAGCATCATCTTATTAACTCGAAGATTATCAAAAGTCTCTTTCAGGTCTGTGATCAAGGTTTCCTCTTCCCTGGACTTCACCACTATATCATCCACATAAGCATGAACATTGCGCCCAATTTGATCATGAAGACAATTCTGCACACATCGTTGGTAAGCCGCCTGAGCACTCTTGAGCCCAAAAGGCATAAACACATAGCAGAAAGCCCCAAAAGGTGTTATAAATGCTGTTTTCTCTTGATCCTTGACTGCCATCTTAATCTGATGGTACCCAGAATAAGCATCTAAAAAACTCAACCGTGTGCAACCCGCCGTAGCATCAATGATCTGATCAATATGGGGAAGGGCAAAAGGATCAGCCGGACAGGCCTTGTTTAAATCTATGTAATCCACACACATACGCTAGGTGCCATTCTTTTTTAGCATGAGCACCGGGTTAGCTAACCATTCTAGGTGAAAGACCTCCACAATGAACCCGGCCGCCAAGAGCCGGGCCACCTCTTCTCCAATGGCCTTGCGCCTTTCCTCATTGAACTGCCGAAGAAACTGTCTGACAGGCTTGAACTTTGGATCGATATTAAGAGTGTGCTCAGCGAGTTCCCTCGGGACACCCGGCATGTCTGAAGGTTTCCATGCAAAGATGTCCCAGTTCTCATGGATGAACTGGATGAGCGTGCTTTCCTATTTTGGATCCAAGTTTGCGCTGATGATGAACTGTTTGGATGAATCGCCAGGCACAAAGTCAACCATCTTAGTGTCATTAGCTGATTTGAACTTCAACTCCGGCTCGTGCTCTGTGGTTGGTTTCTTTAATGACGTCATGTCCGCCGGGTCAACATGATCCTTGTAGAATTTCAACTCTTCTGTCGCACAAACAAATTCAGCATATGAAGCATACCCTTCTTCACATTCCAAGGCTATCTTCCGGCTCCCATGGACTGTAATGGTGCCCTTGTGACCCAGCATCTTGAGCTCCAAATATACGTAACACGGCCGAGCCATGAACTTGGCATAAGCCGGCCACCCAAACAGAGCATGATATGGGCTCTTGATTTTAACCACCTCAAAGGTTATTTTTTCTGCTCTGGAGTCATACTCATCTCCAAAAGCTACTTCCAGCTCGATCTTACCAACTGGGTATGCCGACTTACCAGGCACCACACCATGAAAAACAATGTTGGATTGTTTAAGATTTTTATCCGTCAATCCCATACGGCAAAACGTCTCATAGTAAAGGATGTTGATGCTGCTGCCTCCATCCATGAGTACCTTAGTAAATTTGTATCCACCCACCTGAGGTGCTACTACTAACTCCAAGTGACCTGAATTATCAACCCGGGGCGGGTGATCCTCCCTGCTCCACACAATGGGCTGTTCCGACGAACGTAAATAACGTGGAACTACAGGCTCAACGGCATTGACGACCCTCTTGTGGAGTTTCTGGTCTCTCTTACATAAACTGGTAGTAAATACATGATACTGTCCACTACTCAACTGCTTCGGGTTGCTCTGATAGCCGGATTGTTGCTGCTGCTGATTCCCTTGGCCGCGTTGCTGATTATATCCTCCCTGGTGACTAAGATGACCATGAAAACCTCCTCCGCTTGAACCGGCGCCCGGGCCCTGAAAGCCGCTTGAGCCGCCACCCAAGCCATGACCCCCATCAAATGTGTTTGAATTTTTAAACGCCTTCATGATCGTGCAATCCTTCCATAAGTGGGTAGCTGGCTTCTCCCAGGTGCCGTGTCTTGGACACGGTTCATTCAACAACTGCTCAAGGGTGGGGCCTGACCCGCCCGATCGAGGGGGCTGTCTGCCCTTGCGCTGTTGATTACCACCCTGCGCATTAGTATTAGCAACAAACTCATCAGCCTTACGCTTATTCCCTCCTTGATTTGCCGGGTTATGCCGGTGACCCTTGCCATTGCCGTTCTTCTTCCCCTTCGTTGCCTTTTCTTCATCAGACGCCGGGTCTATGGTAGTATCAGAATCGACATACTTGACAAGAGCCGCCATTAACATTCCCATGTCATTATAGTCACGTTTAAGCCGCCCCAACTTCTGCTTCAGAGGTTCAAAACGGCAATTTTTCTCCAACATCAAAACTGCTGAGCCGGCGTCCATTTTATCAGACGAATGTATTATCTCCTTGACCCGGCGCACCCAATGGGTTGTAGACTCTCCATCCTCTTGCTTGCAATTGGTCAGGTCCACAATTGACATTGGCTGTTTACACGTGTCTTTAAAGTTTTGGATGAACCGTGCCTTCAACTCTGCCCATGAGCCGATGGAATTGGGTGGTAATCCTTTCAACCAGGTCCGAGCCGTTCCATCCAACATCATGGTAAAGTACTTGGCCATTGCAGCATCACTAACCTCCAACAGCTCCATAGTCATATCATAACTCTCAATCCAAGCCCCCGGCTGTAAGTCAGCCGTGTAGTTAGGTACCTTACGAGGTCCATTGAAATCTTTGGGCAACCGTTCATTGCGTATGGCTGGGACCAGGCAAGGTACGCCTCCGGTTCTCGTAACCACTCCTGCCTCAACCGAAGTTGCTGGGTAAGCCAGAAAGGTTTGGTGAGCCACCTGCTCTGCCGCTATCTGAGCTGCCCGTTCCGCTTCTTGACGAATCCTCTCCTGATCCACCAAGTTGAGGGCTCCAGCCCGCACCGGCTCATGCCTATATGGCCGGTTGTGGCGTTGAGCATTACTTGACATCTCTGCAGATTCCATGTGCCTACTGTAACTCGGGCTCCGACTTGGGCGAGGAGTTGAATGAATCCTGTCTCGACTATAGGAGTATGCATCTTGCTGGGCCAAAGCTGTCTGAAGTAGTTCTCTTACCCTCCAGGTTTCAATTGCTGCTGGCGAGTCGCCTTCCATCGGGAGAGCTGCCAAATGAGCTGACACCGCAATGAGGTTCTCCATGGGGTTGGAGAAGTGACCCCGGGGTGTTGCTATATAATGAGGAGGAGATGCATTTATGCGCGGCGGCTCCATGGTGCGTGGCCGAACTGGTGCACCGGGCGTCGTGACCCGATTTGCCTCTAGCGGGTTGCTCCCTCCAGCTCCGGGTGTATGGAACAAATTCGCCGGATCCAGCGTTAGAGGCAGACGCGACTGAGTTTTCTGACGCCTCCTCCTCATGACCTCGTTTGATGCATTAAGATCCACCGAGAGCCGGAAGGTTTCTGCTTGAAGCTGCTGAGCACGAGCATCCAAAGCTGCTCACTCTGCGGCCATCCGGGTTTCCTCGGCGGCTAGATTTTCCTTAGCTTGCACCATCTCCTCCCGCACGCGTGCCACTTCCGCGTCATGCTGGGCTTTATCCACCGGCTCTACCGCAGCGGTTAACAGCGTCGTCAGTTTATCCATGAGGTCCATGAGAACCTGAGCCGGGGGGCGCGCGGGGTCTCCTGACCAGGCAGCTGCCGACCTAGTGGCCGCAGCTGTCGCTGCGGTGGAGTTCTGCCCGGGCTGTGTCCCTGCCATGAAGACTCCGACCCAATTCGGCGGCTCAAGGGGGTTCGGAATACTGCTGCCATCAGAACAGCCCCCGAGCACGCCGTCTTGCAGTTGGTACAATGAGTCTGTCTCACCTATTAATGATGCAGTATCAGAGCAGATGGCTGTCTCCCTGCCTTCCATCGATCCTTCAATGTATTCACCGCCATGGATGCAGCCTACGAAGGCATGCTTCACGACAGATTGAACACGGGCGGAGCCGGCACGCCGAGCCGTTTCGATGAGGTCGGTGTGGACATCCGACTCAGGGCCTGACTCGCCGATCCGGCCGATGAAGATGTGAATTCTGCCGAAGGGGACCCGGTACCCGTACTCGATTGAGCCGGCCTCGGGGCCCCAGCCTTCATCGTCGATGTAGATCTTGCCGCGACGACTATTGGTAATCCGGCCCACAGCGTATCCCTTCAGCCCTTTGAAGTTTCCCTTCAAGAACTCAAATCCACCATGCGCTGGCCCCATGGTGGGCGCCAACTGTTGTGGAATTATCACGGCAGATGTCCTAGTGTAAGGACTTAGTCGTAGGGCCATCGCAACTAGGAAACTTAAAGGGGTTAATCGGGACAAAGGACACGAGAGGTTTTATACTAGTTCGGCCCCTTACGATGAAGGTAAAAGCCTACGTCTAGTTGTGTTGGAATTGCTGGGGGTTCGATTACCAAGAGGCTCAACTCGCCGGTTTGGTTCTCGACTTGATTGTCCCTCTCCTAAACCGCCACCGGGTCGTCCCCTTATATACACAGGTTGACGCCTGGTGGCTTACAGAGTCCCGGCCGGCTCATAATCGTGTCCGGCTCGGTGACTTCCTTTACATGCCTTTCTTTACAAGTATTTCCGCCCATATGGCGGTTTACAATAACGGGCTTTTAAGCCGGCCCGAGGCCTTTGGGCTTTCTATATATACTAATGAACTATCATCTTGACTGTATATTGGGCTTCTTATGTAACCCGCCATTAAGGCTAACCCGGCCCCTCCTAGGCGGGTCTTAGCTGATAGTAATATCCCCAACAGAAGCTTTAGGGACGAAGCGCCACCGTCTCGAGGCGGAACCTTGGCGGAACCAATCTAGGGCTCCGGCGGAGCTGTTCTGCCGGGGAAACATCTCTCTGGGAGGGGGAAATCGTCACCAACGATCCTCTCACCGGGAGGGGCTCAATATCCATCAACATATTCACCAACACCATCTCCTCTCAAACCCTAGTTCATCTCTTGTATCCTATCTTTGTCTCAAAATCTCAGATTGGTACCTGTGGGTTGCTAGTAGTGTCGATTACTCCTTATAGTTGATGCTAGTTGGTTTATTCGGTGGAAGATTATATGTTCAGATCCTTTATGCACATTAATACCCCTCCGATAATGAACATGGATATGATTTGTGAGTAGTTACGTTTGTTCCTGAGGACATGGGAGAAGTCTTGTTATAAGTAGTCATGTGAATTTGGTATTCATTCGATATTTTGATGAGAGGTATGTTGTCTTTCCTCTAGTGGTATTATGTGAATGTCGACTACATGTCACTTCACCATTGTTTGGGCCTAGGGGAAGGCATTGGGAAGTAATAATTAGATGATGGGTTGCTAGAGTGATAGAAGCTTAAACACTAGTTTATGCGTTGCTTTGTAAGGGGCTGATTTGGATCCATATGTTTCATGCTATGGTTAGGTTTACCTTAATTCTTCTTTCGTTGCGGATGCTTGCGAGGGGGGTTAATCATAAGTGGGATGCTTGTCCAAGGAAGGGCAGTACCCAAGCACTGGTCCACCCACATATCAAATTATCAAAGTAACGAACGTGAATCACATGAGCATGATGAAAACTAGCTTGACGATAATTCCCATGTGTCCCCGGGAGCGCTTTCCTTTATATAAGAGTTTGTCCATGCTTGTCCTTTGCTACAAATAGGATTGGGCCACCTTGCTGCACCTTTTTTACTTTTGTTACTTGTTACCCATTATGAATTACCTTATCATAAAACCATCTATTACTGATAATTTCAGTGCTTGCAGAGAATACCTTACTAAAAACTGCTTGTCATTTCCTTTTGCTGCTCATTGGGTTCAACACTCTTACTTATCAAAAGGACTACGGTAGATCCCCTATACTTGTGGGTTATCAAGACTCTTTTCTGGCGCCGTTGCCGGGGAGTGAAGCGCCTTTGGTAGGTGGAATTTGGTAAGGAAAAATTTATATAGTGTGCTGAAATTTACTATCACTTGTTACTATGGAAAATAATCCTTTGAGGGGCTTGTTCAGGGTATCTTCACCCTAGCCAGTAGAGCAAAGAGTTGCTCCTCAACCTACTGAACCTACTGAAAATGTTTACTTTGAAATTCCTTCGGGTATGATAGAGAAACTGCTAGCTAATCCTTATGCAGGAGATGGAACATTACATCCTGATATGCACCTAATCTATGTGGATGAAGTTTGTGGATTATTTAAGCTTGCAGGTATGCCCGAGGATGTTATCAAGAAGAAGGTCTTCCCTTTATCTTTGAAGGGAAAGGCATTGACATGGTTTAGGCTATGTGATGATAATGGATTGTGGAACTACAACCGATTGAAATTGGAATTTCATCAGAAGTTTTGTCCTATGCATCTGGTTCATCGTGATTATAATTATATATATAATTTTTGGCCTCGTGAAGGAGAAAGTATCGCTCAAGCTTTGGGGAGGCTTAAGTCAATGTTATATTCATGCCCCAATCATGAGCTCTCAAGAGAAATTATCATTCAAAATTTTTATGCTCGGCTTTCTCTCAATAATTGCTCCATGCTCGATACTTCTTGTATTGGTTCTTTTATGATGAATACTATTGAATTCAGATGGGATTTATTGGAAAGAACTAAATGCAACTCTGAAGATTGGGAACTCGAAGAAGGTAAGGATTCCGGTATAACACCTAAGTTTGATTGTGTTAAATCTTTTATGGATACCGATGCTTTTCGTGAATTTAGCACTAAATATGGACTTGACTCTGAGATAGTAGCTTCTTTCTGTGAATCATTTGCTACTCATGTTGATCTCCCTAAGGAGAAGTGGTTTAAATATCATCCTCCCATTGAAGTAAAAGTAGTCGAACCTATTAAAGTTGAAGAAAAGACTATCACTTATAATGTTGATCCTATTGTTCCTACCGCTTATATTGAGAAACCACCTTTCCCTGTTAGAATAAAGGATCATGCTAAAGATTCAACTGTGCTTCGTAAGAGTAATGCTAGAACACCTACACCCTCTGTGCAAATTAAAGTTGAACCTAGTATTGCTATGGTTAAGGATCTCTTGGTCGATAATATTGATGGGCATGTTATTTACTTCTGTGATGATGCTGCTAGAATTGCTAGACCCAATACTAAAAATAAACATAGACCTATTGTTGGCATGCCTGTTGTTTCTGTTAAAATAGGAGATCACTGTTATCATGGCTTATGTGATATGGGTGCTAGTGTCAGTGCAATATCTTATACCATTTATAAAGAAATTATGCATGATATTGCACCTGCTGAGATAGAAGATATTGATGTTACTATTAAGCTTGCCAATAGAGATACTATTTCACCAGTTGGGATTGTTAGAGATGTTGAAGTCTTGTGTGGGAAAATTAAATATCCTACTGATTTTCTTGTTCTTGCTTCCCCACAAGATGATGTTTGTCCCATTATATTTGGTACACCCTTCTTGAATACTGTTAATGCCAAGATAGACTGTGAAAAGGATATTGTGACTGTTGGTTTAGGGGATATGTCTCATGATTTTAATTTTTGTAAATTTCGTAGACAACCCCATGATAAAGAATTGCCTAGTAAAGATGAAATTATTTGTCTTGCTTCTATTCGTGCCTCCTAATGATCCTTTAGAACAATATTTGCTAGACCATGAAAATGATATGTTTATGAATGAAAGAAGGGAAATAGATGAAGTATTCTTTAAACAGGGACCTATTTTGAAACACAACTTGCCTGTTTAAATTCTAGGGGATCCTCCTCCACCCAAGGGTGATCCCGTGTTTGAGCTTAAACCATTACCTGATACTCTTAAATATGCTTATCTTGATGAAAAGATGATATAACCAGCTATTATTAGTGCTAACCTTTCAGAGCTGGAAGAAGAGAAATTATTGAAAACTCTGAAGAAGCATCATGTTGCTATTGGATATACTCTTGATGATCTTAAGGGCATTAGTCCCACTCTATGCCAGCACAAAATAAAATTGGAGAAAGTCGCTAAACCGGTTGTTGATCACCAACGACGGTTAAATCCTAAGATGAAAGAAGTGGTAAGAAATGAAATAGTAAAGCTTCTGGAGGCATGTATAATTTATCCTGTTGTTGATAGTCAGTGGGTAAGTCCTGTCCATTGTGTCCCTAAGAAGGGAGGTATTACTGTTGTTCCTAATGATAAAGACGAATTGATCCCACAAAGAATTGTTACAGGTTATCGAATGGTAATTGACTTCTGCAAATTTACTAGAAAGGATCATTACCCTTTACCTTCTATTGATCAAATGCCAAAAAGATTATCCAAACATACGCATTTTTTGCTTTCTAGACGGTTATTCTGGTTTCTCTCAAATACCTGTGTCAAAAGAGGATCAGGAAAAGACCACTTTTACTTGCCCTTTCGGTACCTTCGCTTATAGACGTATTCCTTTTGGTTTATGTTATGCACCAACTACCTTTCAAAGTTGTATGACTGCTATATTCTCTGAATTTTGTGAAAAGATTGTTGAGGTTTTCATGGATGATTTCTCTGTGTATGGAACTTCTTTTGATGATTGCTTAAGCAACCTTGATAGAGTTTTGCAGAGATGTGAAGAAACTAATCTTGTCTTGAATTGGGAGAAGTGCCACTTTATGGTTAATGAAGGTATTGTCTTGGGGCATAAAATTTCTGAAAGAGGTATTGAAGTTGATAAAGCTAAAGTTGATGTTATTGAAAAGATGCCGTGTCCTAAGTACATTAAAGGTATAAGAAGTTTCCTTGGTCATGCCGGTTTTTATAGGAGGTTCATTAAAGACTTCTCAAAAAATTCTAGGCCCCTGACTAATCTATTACAAAAAGATGTTCCTTTTGTCTTTGATGATGATTGTATAGAAGCATTTGAAATACATAAGAAAGCCTTGATTTCTGCACCTATTGTTCAGCCACCTGATTGGAATTTACCCTTTGAAATTATGTATGATGTTAGTGATTATGCTGTAGGTGCTGTTCTAGGACAAAGATTTGATAAGTAATTAAATGTTCTCCAATATGCTAGTAAAACTCTAGACAGTGCCTAGAGAAATTATGCTACTACTGAAAAAGAATTTTTAGCAGTTGTATTTTCTTGTGATAAGTTCAGGCCTTATATTGTTGATTCTAAAGTAACTATTCACACTGATCATGCTGCTATTAAATATCTTATGGAAAAGAAAGATGCTAAACCTAGACTTATTAGATGGGTTCTCTTGCTACAAGAATTTGATTTGCATATTGTTGATAGAAAGGGATTTGAGAACCCCGTTGTAGACAACTTATCTAGGTTAGAGAATGTTCTTGATGACCCACTACCTATTGATGATAACTTTCCTGATGAACAAGTAGCTATCATAAATGCTTCTCGTATTGCTCCATGGTATGTTGATTATGCTAATTACATTGTTGCTAAATTCATACCACCTAGTTTCACATACCAGCAAAAGAAAAAGTTTTTCTATGATTTAAGACATTACTTCTGGGATGACCCACACCTTTATAAAGAAGGAGTAGATGGTGTTATTAGACATCGTGTACCTGAGCATGAATAGGAACAGATCCTATGCAAGTGTCACTCCAAGGCTTATGGAGGACACCACACTAGAGATAGAACTGCACATAAGGTATTGCAATCCGATTTTTATTGGCCTACTCTTCTCAAAGATGCTCGTAAGTTTGTCTTGTCTTGTGATGAATGTCAATGAATTGGTAATATCAGTAGATGTCAAGAAATGCCTATGAACTATTCACTTGTTATTGAACCATTTGATGTTTGGGGCTTTGATTATATGGGACCATTTCCTTCCTCTAATGGGTATACACATATTTTAGTTGCTGTTGATTATGTTACTAAGTGGGTAGAAGCTATTCCAACTAGTAGTGCTGATCATAACACCTCTATTAAGATGCTTAAAGAAGTTATTTTTTCGAGGTTTGGAGTCCCTAGATACTTAATGACTGATGGTGGTTCACATTTTATTCATGGTGCTTTTCGTAAAATGCTTGCTAAGTATGATGTTAATCATAGAATTGCATCTCCATACCACCCACAGTCTAGTGGTCAAGTAGAACTAAGTAGTAGAGAGATTAAATTAATTTTGCAAAAGACTATTATAGATCTAGAAAGAATTGGTCCAAGAAACTTGATGATGCATTATGGGCCTATAGAACTGCATATAAAAATCGTATGGGTATGTCTCCGTATAAAATGGTATATGGAGAAGCATGTCACTTACCTCTCGAACTAGAACATAATGCATATTGGGCCATTAAAGAGCTCAATTATGATTTCAAACTTGCCGGTGAGAAGAGACTATTTGACATTAGCTCACTTGATGAGTGGAGAACCCAGGCCTATGAGAATGCCAAACTGTTTAAAGAAAAAGTTAAAAGATGGCATGCCAAAAGGATACAAAAGCATGAGTTTAATGTAAGTGATTATGTTTTGTTATACAACTCTCGTTTAAGATTTTTTGCAGGAAAACTCCTCTCTAAATGGGAAGGTCCTTACGTTATCGAGGAGGTCTATCATTCCGGTGCCATAAAAATCAACAACTTCGAAGGCACAAATCCGAAGGTGGTGAACGGTCAAAGAATCAAACATTATATCTCAGGTAATCCCATAAATGTTGAAACCAATGTTATTGACAATGTAACCCCGGAGGAGTACATAAGGGACACTTTCCAGAATGTTTCAGACTCCGAAAAGGAATAGGTATGTGGTACGATAAGTAAACCGACTCCAAAACAGTTCTAACAGCAATTTTTCTCTGTTTTGGAATACTTAAGAAAATATGAAAATAAGAAGTAGTCTGGAAAGGACACGAAGCATCCATGAGGGTGGAGGGCGCGCCCCCTGCCTCGTGGGCACCTCGTGTGCCCTTTGGACTCCATTTTCTTGCACGATACTTCTTTTGGTCAGCAAAAATTCATTATATAATCTCCCGAAGGTTTTGACCACCGTACCATGACACAATCCTCTGTTTTGGTTTTGAGTTGTTTCTACCGCAGATTAGAGCAATATGTCGTCCCAGGATTCGGAGGGAGAAAGCTACGTGGCTGATTACTTTGCAGACCCTAAGGTCTACGGGGACTTGGAGCATTGTGGTTCGACCACAGAGGAAGAGGAAGACTATGAACGTAGGGGAAAGGAGGAGACGAGCTCATATGAAGATGAAGTCCCATTACCTCAACCTGGGGACATGCATGTGGAGTTCAAAAAGTCAATCCTCCCTGATGGAGCAAAGAAACCTAAGATCGAGTTTATTCCTTTTCACCTCTTGCAGGAGAACAAACAGGAACTATGCAAAATGATATTAAGCCTTGAGCAGGAGATCGATGACCTAAGGGAGCAAAATTATATCCTAAAGCGCAAATTAAGGAAGAAGCCTACATCATCAACAACTCCATCATCACCACCTCCGAAGAAAGAGACATAAATACATGGGTATGGGCACTCCCCTTGGCAACTGCCAAGCTTGGGGGAGGTGCCCCAGTATCGTATCACCATCACACTTCTATCTTTACCATTTTTCTTAGTTCGATCCTTTTGGTTATATTTTGATCTAGTAGAATAAAGTTTAGTCTGATCTAGCTTTGAGTTTTTGTGTTGATCCTTATCTATGTAATGGAGTCCGTGAGCTATATATAATAAAGATTAGTCTTGAGTCGAGGGCTTGGTTATCTGGCTATGATCTTGAGGGAAAAAAGAACAAAAAGAAATAAAGAGAACATATTGATCTTATGGAGAGTAATGTCTTCACATATAAAGAGTATGATGAATAAAAGTTGTTGAGAGCTGGAAAACATAGTTTTGGTCATCATTGCAATTAATAGGAAGTAATAAAGAAAGAGAGGTTTTCACATATAAATATACTATCTTGGACATCTTTTATGATTGTGAGCACTCATTAAAATATGACATGCTAAAAAGTTGATGTTGGACAAGGAAGACAACATAATGGGTTATGTTTTCTTATATCCGAAATAAATTATATTGTCATGGACCATCCAACATGTTGAGCTTGCCTTTCCCCCTTATGCTAGCCAATTTTTTTGCACCAAGTAGAGATACTACTTGTGCTTCCAAATATCCTTAAACCCAGTTTTGCCATGAGAGTCCACCATATCTACCTACGGATTGAGTAAGATCCTTCAAGTAAGTTGTCATTGTTGCAAGCAATAACAATTTCTCTCTAAATATGTATGATCTATTAGTGTGGAGAAAATAAGCTTTATACAAGCTTGTGATATGGAAGAAATAAAAGAGACAGACTGCATAATAAAGGTCCCTATCACAAGTGGCAATATAAAGTGACGTTCTTTTGGATTAAGATTTTGTGCATCCAACCATAAAAGCACATGACAACCTCTGCTCCCCTCTGCGAAGGGCCTATCTTTTATTTTTGTCTTATACCTTATACAAAAGTCATGGTGATCTTCACCTTTCCTTTTTTTACACTTTATCCTTTGGCAAGCACTATGTGTTGGAAAGATCCTGATATATATATATATATATATATATATATATATATATATATATATATATATATATATATATATATATATATATAATTGGATGTGGGTTTTCATAAAGCATTATTGCTGACATTACCCTTGAGGTAAAAGGTTGGGAGGCAAAACTATAAGCCCCTATCTTTCTCTGTGTCCGATTAAAACTTCATACCCATAAGTATTGCGTGAGTGTTAGCAATTGTGAAAGACTAAATGATAGTTGAGTATGTGGACTTGCTGAAAAGATCTTATATTGACTCTTTCCGATGTTATGATAAATTGCAATTGCTTGAATGACTAAGATTATAGTTTGCTAGTTTTTCAATGAAGTTTCTGATTCATACTTGACATTGTGAATAGATTGTTACTTTAGCATAAGAAATCATATGACTATGTATATATATATGTTGCTATTCTAAGAATGATCATGATGCCCTCATGTCCGTATTTTATTTTATCGACGCCTCTATCTCTAAACATGTGGACATATTTTTTGATATCGGCTTCCGCTTGAGGAAAAGCGAGGTCTAAGCTTGGGGAGTTGATACGTCCATTTTGCATCATGCTTTTATATCGATATTTATTGCATTATGGGTTGTTATTACACATTATGTCACAATACTTATGCCTTTTCTCTCTAATTCTACAAGGTTTACATGAAGAGGGAGAATGCCGGTAGCTGGAATTCTCGGCTGGAAAAGGAGCAAATATTAGAGACCTATTCTGCACAACTCCAAAAGTCCTGAAACTCCACGAAAGTCAGTTTTGGAATATATAAAAAATATTGGGTGAAGGAAGCACTAGAGGGGGGCCACCCACTGTCCATGAGGGTGGAGGGCGCGCCCCCTTCCTCGCGGGCCACCTGGAAGCCCCCCGATGCCCATCTTCTGGTATATGGTGTCTTTTGCCCTGGAAAAATGAGAAGGAAGCTTTCGGGACAAAGCATCACCGTCTCGAGGCGGAACCTTGGCGAGACCAATCTAGGGCTCCGGCGGAGCTGTTCTGCCGGGGAAACATCCCTTCAAGAGGGGGAAATCATCACCATCGTCATCACCATCGATCCTCTCATCGGGAGGGGGTCAATCTCCATCAACATATTCACCAGCACCATCTCCTCTCTAACCCTAGTTCATCTCTTGTATCCGATCTTTGTCTCAAAACCTCAGATTGGTACCTGTGGGTTGCTAGTAGTGTTGATTACTCCTTGTAGTTGATGCTAGTTGGTTTATTCGGTGGAAGATTATTTGTTCAGATCATTTATGCACATTAATACCCCTCTGATTATGAACATGAATATGATTTGTAAGTAGTTACATTTGTTCCTAAGGACATAGGAGAAGTCTTCTTATAAGTAGTCATGTGAATTTGGTATTCGTTCGATATTTTGATGAGATGTATGTTGTCTTTCCTACAGTGGTGTTATGTGAACGTCGACTACATGACACTTCACCATTTTTTGGGCCTAGGGGAAGGCATTGGGAAGTAATAAGAAGATGATGGGTTGCTAGAGTGACAAAACCTTAAACCCTAGTTTATGTGTTGCTTCGTAAGGGGCTGATTTGGATCCATATGTTTCATGCTATGGTTAGGTTTACCTTAATTCTTCTTTCGTAGTTGCGGATGCTTGCGAGGGGGGTTAATCTTAAGTGGGATGCTTGTCCAAGGAAGGGCAGCACCCAAGCACCGGTCCACCCACATATCAAATTATCAAAGTAACGAACGCTGATCATATGAGCACATGATGAAAACTAGCTTGACGATAATTCTCATGTGTCCTCGGGAGCGCTTTCATTTATATAAGAGTTTGTCCAGGCTTGTCCTTTGCTACAAAAAGGATTTGGCCACCTTGCTGCACCTTGTTTACTGTTACTTGTTACCCGTTACGAATTACCTTATCATAAAACCATCTGTTATCGATAATTTCAGTGCTTGCAGAGAATACCTTACTGAAAACTTCTTGTCATTACCTTCTCCTCCTCGTTGGGTTCGACACTCTTACTAATCGAAAGGACTATGATAGATCCCCTATACTTGTGGGTTATCAAGGCCCTTTATTACTCTTGTCCCATTAACAACCCATAGTGAAACTGGCCCGTAATGAACAGTGTACCGCTTTATACCCATTAACGGCCCATTAGTCCATTGGGCCATTTCCAACCCATGTTATCTTTCAGACTTCTCAGGGCCTATTTATTCTTGGGCTCATTTCCAGCATTTGGGTACTTACAGCCTGTTACTGGCCTTTTCTGCTTGTGGGCCAAATTCAGCCCGTGGTTATAGTCGGCCCGTTTGCAGCCCGTTTGCGGCCCATTAATCCGTTGGGCCATTTTCATAGCGTCATCAAATATGGCCGATTAATGAAGGCCTGATATGGCCGGCCCATGAACGGACGATTCCAACTCTAGCATGTTTATGACCCGTGATGCGATATGTTATTGGCCCATGTTTCGCCAATCGATCATATGGCCCGTAGACGACCCATTGTTTGTATGACCCGTAGGAGGCCCAGGGTCACTACAGTAAATATGTAGCCCATGGTTATTGTGGCCTAGTTTTAAAAAATAGGTTATTGCGGCCACTAGCAAACCGCGGAAAAATAACTACACTGACTACAAGCAAACAAATAAACAAGGAAACAAGGAAATAAATAAGCAAGCAACTTACGCTAGGCTATCACGGCTATTACACATATTACATCCACTGGGCATCAAAGTTCGCCACCACTGCAAATATAGGCAACAAAGCAGCATATCACATAAAATGGTTGTCAAAGTTGGGAACCAGTGCAAATAAACGCCGCAGCAAAACAAGTCCAGAACTGAAACCACTTTAAAAGAGCTCAAAAAACAATATTCTGGGTACCCATAATGCTGGCAAGATTCTTAG
Organism: Triticum dicoccoides; assembly: GCF_002162155.2. Lineage (NCBI taxonomy): Eukaryota > Viridiplantae > Streptophyta > Magnoliopsida > Poales > Poaceae > Triticum > Triticum dicoccoides. The sequence continues at coordinate 493,467,062 of NC_041392.1, forward strand.
CAAGCTTATTAACTTTCTCTTGTTTGGCGCTTAAATCCTCCAGTGCTTGCTGTTGCACTAGAAAGTATGCATCTGAATTCTGTAGGGACTTCCTCAGTCCTTCGGCTTCCTGTCGCAGAACATCTGATTTGATGTCTTTAAACTTGAAGTTGAGACTTAAGAAGCCGAACTGATTCAGGCAGCGAGTTCGAAGAGCTGGTGCCAGCAGTAGTGGCCAGTAACTCCAACAATACATTAAGACATGACTTTGGGGTTGTCTCAGTGTCTTCAATATAGTTTCTATCAGCTTTCTTGGAGACCAACAGGGATGTCTCACTATCTTGAACCTTATCTGCATTACTTCCTTTACCATTGCATAACGGGGTACTCTTCTCTAATATTTTGTCCGCATTCTAAAAGAGAAACAAGCAGACACATCATAGGTTTACCATGTTGTATATGAAACTCATTTTGGTAAATCAGTTCAGTAGTAAAGTGGACATGATAACACCATGAAACAAACATATATCTATGTACCATGGTCACTTTATGGTCTATATCATTCTAGTTTTTGTTGCCAAATCAAGATAGAGACACAGTTCAAATAATATTTGTTCAAGACAAAGTAGAATAGATAGAATATAAGTGTGGGAAACTACAGAGCAATAACAACACTTGTAATGTGCATGACAGGAGAACATAACTGTTCATTCAATTGAAACTAAAATCAACATAGAGCAAGTTACAACAGCAAACCAGTTAAAGAAATAGGTTTAAAACATACCTGTTGCGCCATTGGAGTTTCAATTCCATCCTTCAAATTTGAAAATAGTTGGTATGAGTAAATACAGTGATGCAAGAGCAAAGGAGTATGAACCATAGCTACAGAACCTGACCTGAGAACAATTCTTCTTCTCCTTTAAGCGTTGAGTTGACATTCAGAGTGGTGGTCCTCGTGCTTTGGGCACTATAGTTCCCTTACTAACTGCTCGTGTTTGGGTGCTCTATGGTGGAGACAGTGCTATGTAAACTAGAATTGTGTTACTATCTGCTGGGGTTGGGGTTAGAAGGGGTGTAGCTGGTTCTCTGTCCAACTGGGTAGGGGTACAATCTGCAAGAGTCTGGGTTATGTGTGGCGGGGCTGGTTCTTGGGCAAGTACAACCGTGGTTCTATCTGCATCGACTGGTAGCACTATTTTTTTTGAAGACCGTGTTGTTACTCCCTTAGATATTGCCATCACCCTCTCCAATTCAATTGGCTGATAAACAAGAAAAGTAATTGAATTTACAGACATTGTATGATAGACAGGTGCAATGGATATTGGGAATAAAAGAGGGCATGAAATAATTTACATTTATGTTGTCTAACCAAACATGATAGAATGACACAATTTGACATATATGATGGCTAACTAAATAGGATAGCATGACACAATTTCATATATATGATCATTACTGCAGGATGCTGCTAACGTGACACTACGATTAGAGACCCTTTGACGAAACTGTGTGCAATGCAATAATCACAAACGGTGGTGTAAAAAACCCATCAAAAAGGTGCAAAACATTTGCGATGACGGATGCATCAACCACGGTTCAGATTTTAGTTCAATTAACTATTTGCGAAGAGGCAACACAAAAGAAACGGGCAGCCAGATGGAGGTGTGTGCGATATACATCATATGGTTCACTCGGATGAACTATCTGTGATTAGGCAACACAAAAGAAATGGTCAGCTAGATCAAGGTGTGTGCTATATACGGCATGCGGTTCACTCGGATGAACTATTTGCGTTGAGACAAGAGAACAGAAACGGTCAGCCAGATTAAGGTGTGTGCGATGTACAGCATGCGGTTCACTCGAATGAACTATTTGTGATTAGGCAACACAAAAGAAATGGTCAGCCAGATCAAGGTGTATGCAATATATGGCATGCGGTTCACTCAGCCTTGTCATTAGTGTCTGACCTCTGCGGGAACCGTTCGCTCCCCACTAGCCTCTTCTTGTACCGTGGCAATCGTCCACCGCCTCTTCGCCTTTCCCTCTTGATTTGGAACTGCTGTCGCATGCTCTTCCTCCCTCCATTTGCCTTCACCCTTCCTTTTGCCATTGCTCGATCATCTTCAACATGGAGGGAATAGGCCAGAAATGACCCCGTTATTCTTGCCCCGATCTGAAAGATGACGTGGCGGAGGAACTCATTGATCGGTGCTCGGCTAGCATGGCAGTTTCGTTCAAGACCATTCTCGACTCAACTAATAACATCATTACAAGGAACCCAAGGGTCCAGGAGCGGTTTGATCTCACCTATCTTCTTCATCGTGACCCTGCTGACTAGTGTGGGGACGAGGGAAGCCTCTCCTTGTGCAACTTGATGCCGCTTGATAATGATACATATGATGTTAAGATGCCATTGCTTGAGGGAAAGGCTTGGGCAGACACAAATGGAGATTGGGTTGTCTATATTGGGTACAACTGCGAGTGGGAACTTGTGAATGTGTACACTCGTCACCGAGTTCCACTTCCAAAAATCTCAAACTGCCTAGAGGTTGAGTACACCGGTATTCTACGTGAGTTCAAATACGATCATGGTGACTGTCGTCTACGGAAGATAGCAATATGTCGAGTTCCCAACCGCTCTTGGGATTACACGAACTATGAAGTTGTTTCTATCTTCGACAAGCTTGTTGCCTTCCTTACTTCCACGCCTCAATGGATATTGCTCAAAAATCAATTTCTGTACACGGATGAGTACAGTGATGCAATTCAATACGAGGGTCTTGTGTTTGTTGCCACCACTCATGGCACTATTTTTGCATGGAATCCTGATGCTTTTGGTATGTTTGTCTTCCACCGTAATTATAATTGTTTCATCCACATGCATGCGGGGTAGCTAGTTTCCCTTTACTAATTAACCTTCTTGTGTTTCCAAGGTCCTGTGAACATTCCACCACCTATACTTGAAAAAATTTATAACCAAGGGGGAGATGACGATGCTGATGATCACGAGCATGAGGACCCATATACTCAGTGGCGCTTGGCAACTTATTCCGATGGATCACCTATTCTTGTCTGTATATAGGGCACTGCTGGTGTTACTAAGGAAGAAAGTGTTGTCTCGCATGGTCGCACTCTCCGGACCAATTCCAACACCCGTTGCAGGGTATTCGGGATGGATACTAGTGTACTAGCGCCAACACCTTCTCCCTGGTTCAGTATTGAAAGTCTTGGAGGAAACTCGCTCTTCCTTGGACAAAACTATCCAATGATGGTGGAAGGCGATCCAGCTGCTGTTGACACAACGTTACAACCATTTATGAGAGGCAACTGTATCTATACCTCAGACATTGCTATGCTTCCCTACCGTCCCAATATGGATCCTGACATAGGCCGCTTCAGCCTAGATGATTAGTCCTGCATTGGTCTCGAGATTGATAGTAGTTGGCCCTTCCCAGAGAATCACTTATGGTTCAAAGCAAGCGTTTTCAACGCCGACGAGTGGTTGAGCTGAAGTTCATTTCATCGCTTTGTTATTTGTTGTGTGAGAAAACTTTACTTTACTAGAATGTTTTATTGGAAATGATCTATAATCCAACATGTATCCTTGTTGTCGTTGTGGGTTGATGACTTGTTGTATGTAATCAATGGTACATTTGCATATGCGTCCATCAACTCACACCTGCTAGTGGTGTCCATATGAACAGTGCTAGTTATTTTAGTTGCAAAAATTAGATAGTGCTAGTGATTTTTAGCTGCATATTTTGACAAATCGCAGTGTTACAAGGTTGACAAATCGCAATGTTACTAGGTAAACAAATGTTAATCTTTCCAGTTTGACAAATGGCAACATACCCAAAATGACAGATGCAAATCTTACCCAATTGTTTCTACATGGTTGCACACGGGTCATGCAAAACAACCTTTGCATTGAAGGGATGCAGAAATCCTGCTCGGCACATTTTCCCTTGGCTTCCTGGGGAAGCTGTCGGTTTGCGTACAGGTGTTCTAACTAAAACGCTTGCGATGAGTGTTTTATATTTAAAAACCATTGACGTTTTTTCAAAAGAAAATCGTTTGATAAGTTTGTACATTAAGAGAGAAAAAGGCAAGTTCGTTCAAACCATATCTTTCATTCAGTCACACTACAAATTTATATTCATATGATCGAGAATTCGAGATATAGTATTAAACCCCCAAAAGAACTATTTCCGGTGGCGGCGGAGGCGGCGTGCCGTGCCATCGTTGTCGTCCTCCGGGACGCCATTGTTGAAGTCTTCAAGGAAGCATAAAATGTTCTTCACTTGTAAATCAAACATCATGTCGTCGCGCGATCGACGGGCGGGGCACGGGAGGACGACAATTGGCGCCGCTGAGAGGTAGTGGTTGACGGCAGCGTCCCATGCCGCTGAGGAGGGGGGGGGGCGCACGGGCAGGGGAAGAGGCACAGCAGGTGCAACCAAACGCACGGGTACCGTCACCATGGTGGGTGGAGGGGTGCACACGGGTAGGGGCACGGGCACGGCGGGTGCACACAAACGCACAGGGGCCGGCACTATGGTGGGTGGAGGGGCGCGCACGGGCACGGGCGCTGGCGCTTGCATGTACATGAGCTCGCGTGGGTCCGCGGAGACCTCACTGACGCCCATGGCTTCCAGCTCTACGATAGTGCTCGGCGACCAGGCTGTCAATGCTATGGGGATGGTCGCTAGCACGGGTGCGGGGATGGGAGCTGGGACGGGAGCGGGGGCAGCAACCGCCGCGGCCAGCTCATTCTGGGCCATGTCCATGAGGCCCCATTCCTCCTTATTCTCTATCTCCCCTGGCTTGGAGTCGACTTCACCAAACTTGAAGACTAGTGGCAGATGATCATTCTGCGCCATGGTGTTGGTGGAGGTCTACGGGAGGGAGGGGAATGGGAGGCGAATAGTAAGGCCGCCCGTATTAAATAGCGGCTCAGGTGCCATTAATGAAGAGGAAGGCGAGTGGCCATGGAAGTCAAACGGCTCGCTTCCCAGTGAGCCTGCACAGCGTACAGCTCGCACGCTTCCCGGTGAGCCTGCGCATCCGAGGACAACTTGCACGCCTCTCGGTCAGCCTACGCACCGGGCTCCGCTCGCACGCCTCCCGCTCAGTCAAGGTCAAGCAGCTGTCTGCACGGCACCTCCTATAGCCATTAAAATGAAGACACGTGGCATGACGTGAATGGTTAATAGAACGCACATGATTTGAATTATACAACCGTTTGAGATATTAAAGTGGCATCTATTTTTCAAAATGCCTTTGTTGGCTGTTATTCGAGTGAGTCTTCTCTCAAAATGGACATGAAAAATACCACAACATGTCGGGTGCCATTCCATGATAGCATGGCAAGTTTCATGAATTTCAGACGAGTTTTAGATTTACTAGAATTTAAAAACAAAGTATCTCAACGTTTTGCCGGCAATCAACGGTGCCCTAGTGTTTGAAAATCATTCCCATTTCTTGCATGGGACCTAAGCATGCACCCAAGGACACTGATTTGATTTTTCAACCAATTTATATGCACTAGAGCATGTGCATGTACTTCAAATTTGAATTATGCACATAAATGCATTGAAAACTCAGTTAATGCATAAAAATGTCCAAATTAACCCTGAAAAATCACACAAATTGACACAACACTTCTGTTGTTCTATGTTGAAGCGAGAAAAAATTTGAAAGCAATAAGAGGCAATGGATATCGTTTCGTCCCCAAAGGTGGGAGTTCCCTATCGAAAGAATCATGCTTGTTGTGAGAAGCTTATACCCAAACCTGCCCCAAATGGGACACATTTTTTTACCACGGCATGTTGATGCAGCTCCATGATAGCAGGCCAAGTTTCATGAATTTCAGACGAGTTTTGGATTTACTAGAATTTAAAAACCAGGCATCTCAACGTTTTGTCGGCAATCAACAGTGCCCTGGTGTTTGAATTTCATTCCCATCTCTTGCATGGGACCTAGAAATTCACCCAAGGACACACATGTCATTTTTCAACCAACTTTAGTGCACTAGAGCATGTGCTTGTAATTCAAATTTGAATTATGCACATAAAATGCCTAGAAAACCCAGTTAATGTATAAAAAAGGCCAAACGAAGCCTGAAAAAATCATTCCCATTTCCTGGATGGGACCTAAGCATGCACTGAAGGACACATATTTTATTTTTCAACCAATTTATATGCACCAGAGCATGTGCATGTAGTTTAAATTTGAATTGTGCACCTGAAATGGCTAGAAAACCAGTTTAATATATAAAATGTCCAAACGAACCCTGAATAATTCCAATTCTTTTACGACACACATATAGTTGCATGTTCACTGCAGATAAAAGGTCTAGCAATTCAAACAACATCCATTGCCACCGTGACCCTGCGACCTCTTGAGCACTTGCGTTGGTTTTTCCCTTGAAGAGGAAAGGGTGATGCAACAAAGTAGCGTAAGTATTTCCCTCAGTTTTTGAGAACCAAGGTATCAATCCAGTAGGAGGCCACACATGAGTCCCTCGCACCTACACAAACAAATAAATCCTCGCAACCAACGCGATAAGGGGTTGTCAATCCCTACACGGTCACTTACGAGAGTGAGATCTGATAGATATGATAAGATAATATTTTTGGTATTTTTATGATAAAGATGCAAAGTAAAATAAAAGGCAATAAAAATAACTGAGTGTTGAAAGATTAATATGATGGAAGATAGACCTGGGGGCCATAGGTTTCACTAGTGGCTTCTCTCAAGAGCATAAGTATTCACTATGGGTAAACAAATTACTGTTGAGAAATTGACAGAATTGAGCATAGTTATGAGAATATCTAGGTATGATCATGTATATAGGCATCACGTCCAAGACAAGTAGACGACTCCTGCCTGCATCTACTACTATTACTCCACACATCGACCGCTATCCAGCATGCATCTAGAGTATTAAGTTCAAGAGAACAGAGTAACGCTTTAAGGAAGATGACATGATGTAGAGGGATAAACTCATGCAATATGATATAAACCCCATCTTGTTATCTTCGATGGCAACAATACAATACGTGTCTTGCTGCCCCTACTGTCATTGGGAAAGGACACCGCAAGATTGAACCAAAGCCAAGCACTTCTCCCATTGCAAGAAAGATCAATCTAGTAGGCCAAACCAAACTGATAATTCGAAGAGACTTGCAAAGATAGCCAATCATACATAAAAGAATTCAGAGAAGATTCAAATATTGTTCATAGATAAACTTGATCATAAACCCACAATTATCGGTCTCAACAAACACACCGCAAAAGAAGATTACATCGAATAGATCTCCACAAGAGAGGGGGAGAGCTTTGTATTGAGATCCAAAAAGAGAGAAGAAGCCATCTAGATAACAACTATGGACCCGTAGGTCTGAGGTAAACTACTCACACTTCATCGGAGGGGCTATGGTGTTGATGTAGAAGCCCTCCGTGATCGATGCCCCCTCCGGCGGAGCTCCGGAAAAGGCCCCAAGATGGGATCTCGTGGATACAGAAAGTTACGGCGGTGGAATTAGGGTTTTGGCTCCGTATCTGGTAGTTTGGGGGTACGTAGGTATATATAAGAGGAAGGAGTATGTCGGTGGAGCAACAGGGGGCCCACGAGGGTGGAGGGCGCGCCCAGGGGGGTAGGCGCACCCCCTACCTCGTGGCCTCCTGGTTGATGTCTTGACGTAGGGTCCAAGTCCTCTGGATCACGTTCGTTCCAAAAATCACATTCCTGAAGGTTTCATTCCGTTTGGACTCCGTTTGATATTCTTTTTCTGCGAAACTCTGAAATAGGAAAAAAACAGCAATTCTGGGCTGGGCCTCCGGTTAATAGGTTAGTCCCAAAAATAATATAAAAGTGTGTAATAAATCCCAATAATGTCCAAAACAGAATATAATATAGCATGGAACAATAAAAAATTATAGATACGTTGGAGACGTATCAGACCCCATTATGTAATTCAAATCAAGTAGATACCACACAATTTATTATCACCAACCATGTGAGATCACTACTGCAGGATGCTGCTAACGCGAGACTATGATCAGAGACCCTTCGAGAAACTGTGTGCGATGCCATAATCGCAAACAGTGCTGTTTGAAAACCATCAAAAAGGTGAAAACATTTGCAATGGAGGATGCATCAAACACGGTTCAGATTTTAGTTGCGTGTGCGATCCAAGTCATAGGTTCAGTCCAATGAACTGTTTGTGATCAGGCGGAACAAAAGAAACGGGCAACCTGATGAAGGCATGTGCGATATAGAGCATACGGTTCACTCGGATGAACTGTTTGTGATTAGGCAACACAAAAGAAACGGGCAGCCAGATGAAGGTGTGTGCGATATACATCACACGGTTCACTCGGATGAAATGTTTGTGATTAGGCAACACAAAAGAAACGGTCATCCAGATTAATGTGTGTATGATTGTGGGCATACGCTTCAGAAGGATTAATGGTTTGTGATTAGGCAACAGAACAGAAACGGGTAAGCTAGATCAAAGTGTCTGCGATTGATGGCATACACTTCACATGGATGAACTGTTTGCAATTAACCACAACAAACTGAAACAGTTAGATAGATCAACGTGTGTGCACTAGACGGGCACACCCATTCTAATTAAAAGACGTGTGCTGACATTGCCTATTACGGTGCGCCCAATGGTGCAAGCGCCACGTACATGGCCGAGAAGGCGTACGTGCCCACGTTACGCCTTCCGGGAATAGTGCCAAACTTATAACCGTCAGTAAATTTTGAGCATGCGTCCCATCACATTCCAAATTGCAAACCTGTTCACACCGATCAAAACCTAAATGGTTTCCCACTTAGGAGCGTATTACTACGCGGTTATAAATACTACTACTCCAAGATGACTGCACATTCCTCCTCAACTCCTCATCCACAAAAAGTCAAAAACAAACAAGTCATTCATCATCATTCCCTTGCATCCGCCATGGCTAGCATGAGTTCTGGGTCGAGAGATTGCGACCAGGGAGAGGCGAGCCTGGAAGCGGGAGCATGAGAGATGTCCCGCCTCGCCGCGATAGCAGCCAACATGTCCCACCGCACGGCCGTAGCAGCAGAGAGGTCCCGCCGCGCCGCCGAAGCAGCACCGAGGACCCGCCGCGCTATCGATGCAGCAGACTGGTCCGGCCGCGCCACGAATGCAGCAGAGATGTCCTCCCTTGCCGTGGCGGCCTGGGAAAATGCCTCGCAGACATGCGAGGACTCTTATAGGAGCATGCGTGCCCTCGTCCATAGGCGGATGGATCAGATCTCTAGGTGGGTGAGGTTGTAGGATGACCTGCAAGCCTTGTTTGAACAGTCTACCGACGTCATCTGACAACTAAATGAGAGCAATGCGAAGCTCCGGGAATGCCATGCTGCACATCGAGCGCAGAAGGCTGGTGGAGGAATCCGTGGATGCTCTCAACCAACATCTTGAGGACAAGAAAGAGCACGTCGCCGCCCGCCGCGGAGACTAGTTCTCTTCCTTCTTCTTTTGCCCTTGTGTATATCAGGCGTTGCCGCATGTGGCTTTTTTTAATTATGTTTATAAATATGTAAGACAATTATTATCCAATGTCATCATCCTTATATTCATCATGCTTGCTATAAGTCGCCGTCGATGCTATATAGGTCCGTCGGATCTTACATCAAGATCCGTGCAAAACTTTCTTTTCTGATTTTCATTTTTCTCTCTTAAATCTCAGTCCAGTGAGACATATAGCCACGCCGTAGAACAGGTGCTCGGGCGCCATTAATGGAGACGTTGGGAGGGAGGTGCGCGACGGGTAGCAGTCAAAGGGCTCTCCTCCCGACGAGCACGCGTAGGGGTCTGATCACACGCCTCCCGTACTCAAATATCTACCTCGCACGACACCTCCTAGCCAATGAAAAAGGGGACGTGTGGCCGCACGTAATTGGTAAGTCGAACGCCCATGGTTTCAATAATACTTGTGTTTTTGATTTGTAACGTGACAACACTTGTTCCAAAATGACTTTATTGATTGTTAATGTGTGGGCTTTCGCAAATCGGACAGAAAAACTACCACAACATGATGGTGCCATGTCATGAGACCATGCCTAGTTTCATGATTTTCAAGCGTGTTTTGGAATTATAGGAATTAAAAAACCAAGTCCGGCCGAGCCACGACACCCAGATGTTTAAATTTCACCCCCATCTCTTGCATGGGACCTAGAAATTCACCCAAGGACACACATGTGATTTTTCAAACAACTTAGGTGCACTGGAGCATGTGCTTGTAGTTCAAATTTGAATTATGCACATTAAATGCCCAAAAACCCAAATAATGTATAAACAAGGCCAAACAAACCCGGAATAATTCCAAAATTTAGCACGATACCTCTATTTGGTCTAATCTGGCTGTGTAAAAAAATAAGGCGGGAGAAGGCAGTGTACGTATGTCGTTTCACACACGAAGGTGACACGTTCCCTCTCGGAACCACGAGCGTTCTTGAGGGAAGCTCCGGTTTGCAAGAAGCTTACACCAAAGATTGTCCCAATTCGGCCAAAAATATTACCGCGGCATGTTGGTACCATGTCATGACACCATGCCAAGTTTCATGATTTTCAGGCGTGTTTTGGAATTACAGGAATTAAAAAACTAAGTTTCTCAATATTTCCGGCCGAGCCACGACGCCCAGATGTTTGAATCTCACTCCCATCTCTTGCATTGGGACCTAGAAACTCACCCATGGAAACACATGTGATTTTTCAAACAACTTTGGTGCACTGGAGCATGTGCTTGTAGTTCAAATTTGAATTATGCACACTAACTGCCCAGAAACTCAATTAATGTATAAAAAAGGCAAAGCGAGCCCAGAATAATTCCAAAATTTAGCACGGTACTTCTATTTTGTCTAATCTGGCTGTGTAAAAAATAAGGCGGGAGAAGGTAGTGTACGTATGTCATTTCGCACACGGAGGTGACACGTTCCCTCTCGGAACCACAAGCCTTCTTGAGGGAAGCTCCGGGTTGCAAGAAGCTTACACCAAAGCTTGTCCCAATTCGGCCAAAAATATTACCGCAGCATGTTGGTGCCATGTCATGACACCATGCCAAGTTTCATGATTTTCAGGCGTGTTTTGGAATTACAGTAATTAAAAACTAAGTTTCTCAATCTTACCGGCCGAGCCACGACGCCTAGATGTTTGAATTTCACTCCCATCTCTTGCATGGGACCTCGAAATTCACCCAAGGACACACATGTCATTTTTCAAACATCTTTGGTGCACCGGATCATGTGCTTGTAGTTCAAATTTGAATTATGCACATTAAATGCCCAGAAACTCAATTAATGTATAAACAAGGCCAAACAAACCCGGAATAATTCCAAAATTTAGCACGGTACTTCTATTTGGTCTAATCTGGTTGTGTAAAAAAAATAAGGCGGGAGAAGGCAGTGTACGTATGTCATTTCGCACACGGAGGTGACACATTCCCTCTCAGAACCACGAGCCTTCTTGAGGGAAGCTCCGGTTTGCAAGAAGCTTACACCAAAGCTTGTCCCAATTCGGCCAAAAAATTACCGCAGCATGTTCGTGCCAGGTCATGACACCATGCCAAGTTTCATGATTTTCAGGCGTGTTTTGGAATTACAGGAAAAACAAGTTTCTCAATCTTTCCGGCCGAGCCACGATGCCCAGATGTTTGAATTTCACTCTAATCTCTTGCACGGGACCTAGAAATTCACCCAAGGACACACATGTGATTTTTCAAACAACTTTGGTGCACTGGAGCCTGTGCTTGTAGTTCAAATTTGAATTATGCACATTAAATGCCCAGAAACTCAATTAATGTGTAAAAAAAGGCGAAATGAGCCTGGAATAATTCCAAAATTTAGCACAGTACTTCTATTTGGTCTAATCTGGCTATGCAAAAGAATTAAGGCGGGAGAAGGCAGTGTATGTATGTCGTTTCGCACACGGAGGTGAGACGTTCCCTCTCGGAACAACGAGCCTTCTTGAGGGATGCTCCGGTTTGCAAGAAGCTTACGCCAGAGCTTGTCCCAATTCAGCCAAAAAAATTACCGAAGCATGTTCGTGCCATGTCATGAGACCATGCCAAGTTTCATGATTTTCAGGCGTGTTTTGGAATTACAGGAATTAAAAAACCAAGTTTCTCAATCTTTTGGTCCAAGCGACGATGACCAGATGTTTGAATTTCACTCCCATCTCTTGCATGGGACCTAGAAATTCACCCAAGGACACACATGTGATTTTTCAAACAACTATGGTGCACTGGAGCACATGCTTGTAGTTAAAATTTGAATTATCCACATTAAATGCCCAGAAACTCAATTAATGTATAAAAAAGGCGAAACGAACACAGAATAATTCCAAAATTTAGCACGATACTTCTATTTGGTCTAATCTGCCTGTGCAAAAAAATTAAGGCGGGAGAAGGCAGTGTACATATGTCATTTCGCACACGGAGGTGACACGTTCCCTCTGGAAACCAGGAGCCTTCTTGAGGGAAGCTCCGGTTTGCAAGAAGCTTACACCAAATCTTGTCCCAATTCGTCCAAAAAATTTACCGTAGCATGTTGGTGCCATGTCATGAGACCATGCCAAGTTTGATGATTTTCAGCCGTGTTTTGGATTTACAGGAATTAAAAAACAAAGTTTCTCAATCTTTCTGGCCGAGCCACGATGCCCAGATGTTTTAATTTTATTCCCATTTCTTGCATGGGACCTATAAATTCACCCAAAGACACACATGTGATTTTTCAGCAAACTTTGGTGCATTGGAGCATGTGCTTGTAGTTCAAATTTGAATTATGCACATTAAATGCCCAGAAACTCAATTAATGCATAAAAATGCCAAAAGAACCTGGAATAACTCCAAATTTAAACACGACACTCATGTACTAGTTGCATGTTCATTGTATGTAAATGTTCTAGCAATTCAAACACCATCCTTTCCCTCCGTAACACCATTTTGTCTTTCAAAACAAAATAAAAAAATCAGGTATACCACAAATAGTTTACTAGAAAGAATCGTGTGGGATGCGATATAAAATATCTTGGCGCACTGTCTTGTTTGGCATACGCAGGAAGCTTCGTCGTCTACAGTCCACCGCCTCCGCTTGAACCACACTTGCGCGCCAGTTTCTCGCGGCACCGAGCGATTTTTTTGCCACCGCGGAAATATCTATCTCCCTGCCCCATCCCTCCTACCGAAAGACACATTTCCAATGTTCCTCCTTGCTTTCCAAGTTCAAACCTTCACTGCTGCTTACTGGCAGCTCAGCCTCCTCGCTGGCGACCCTTCTTCTTGCAGCGCCGCCTCCTCGCTGGCTACCCTTCTTCTTGCAGCGCCGCCTCCTCGCCGGTGACCCTTCGTCTTGCAGCGCCGCCTCCTCGCCGGCGACCCTTCTTCTTGCTGCGTTGATATGGTCAGGTGCGCCCTTCTTCTTGTTGCGCGGCCTCGTCAATATGGTCAGGTAATCCACACCCTACCCACACCATCCTCCTCCTTTCCCGTCCCACATGCCCCGACTGATAGAGCGACACCTTCCACCGAAATCACTGCCCCCTCCTCCAATTAAGCGCCACCCACAGCCATTTTACATGAAGTATAACGTGGAGCTGAGTAGCATGCGACCGCATGCACGAATGAGGTCGCTATGGCTGACATGTGTGTCGACCGCCAGATCTTGGAGGAGCACCTCATCTTCGAGGCCACCGTCGACACCGCTGCACGGTTGTCTACTTCAAAATACAGTTTGTGATGTTTTCTCGAGGCCACCACCAGTGCCTTCTAGTGATTTATCCTTTGTAATGTTAATATGCAATCTGATGTTCAGTTAACAGTTTGGTCCTCTGAAATGTAATGTCCAGTTAACACTTTGGTCCAACAATTGCTACATTTCGTAGTACTGTTCTCAAGCATTCTTTGTTTTTTAACTATCTTATCTTCTAGTACATGTTTCTATTCTGCAATGTCGTGCTCAGTTAACTATTTTGGATCATTTGATCTGTTGTCCATTTAACTGCTTGGTTTAGTTCTGCAATTTGATTTTCATTTGCTGTGGGTACAATTTTGTATTGTTATGGATGTGACACCAATCGAATTTGGCTGTACTCAATACATATTCTACTGATAGTATGGCAACTCTTAGTTAACCTGATCAAGATCTTCCTTATGTGTGTTACTAGGAAGCAATGGGAGACACTGCGGTTTACCATCGAGGTTTGTTCAAGCAGGGTCCTTTGGCTAATAGCACATTATTGTGCAGTTGCAGGAATCATTCTAATATTTAGGTTTCTTACAATTTGGTCTTGCACATGTAGGTCCTGCTGTCAGAGGCTTAGACCCACTGTTCGACCCATTTTTCATATGGGGAAATGAGATGTCCATGAATATCAGTCAAGTCAAGAAACTCAGAAAGATTGTTAGATGAAGAAACTTGTGACGAATAACAGCAAGATCTTTGTTTGCACAATGAAGAAGACATCAGTCAACTATAGGATGGTACCAACTCTTTTACCTTGTTTTTACCCCTTGCGCCATTTCAAAATTTACAATAGCGATTTATGAATAGCTTTTTTTCAGTACTTTTCAAAGCAGTTCACCGATGATTACCTCTCAAACCATCTGCATGGTCAAGAGGCGAGGCAGATATTCATTCAACACCCACGGTACAATACTGAAGTCTTGCTGAAGAGGACGAAGGTTGGGTGGGCAATTATCCATAGCCATTGGCCTAAAGTTGCAAGGACATTCAACATCACTGAAGGCTCAATACTTGCCTTCCGCTTCTGCAGTTTCCCAGATGAGATTCATCTGTCTATTTACCGTGTATGATGCTACTTTCCAAATGTTTTTGATGCTGCATGTGAAACTTGGTACTGTTGTGTAATGGTGTAACTGAGTGCCGAAGCTATCTGATGTATTTCGATTATGAAATCCTGGTTGCTTTTATACGGATATGAACTATCTGGCATGTTTTATAAGAAATATAATTTGATTAGTACATGGATTATCAATAATAGGCTAATTACCCTGCTTATTGGGGTTTTCTACTGCAAACGGTTACTCAGACAACACCGTGGGCGATGAACTAAAACAACCCGCACGGTTTCTAGAAAGTAGGCGTGTTCGATCAACTAACAATCACACACGACTTTCGGCAGCGAACTGTTTGCGTTAGGCCACCTTGCACACACATTTCCACACAAAGAACTGTGTGGGATGTACATACCTACGGAAATGATTTTCTAGGATTCACCGTGTGGGATGTACATACCTACGGAAATGATTTCTGGGATTCACCGTGTGGGATCAACATACCTACGGAAATGATTTTTGGGATTTACCGTGTGGGATGTACATACCTAAGGAAATGATTTCTAGGATTCACTGTGTGGGATGTACATACCTACGAAAATGATTTCTAGGATTCACCGTGTGGGATGTACATGCCTATGAAAATGATTGGGTTTCCATGCCTCGCCCGATCACACACGACCCCAGCTTGGGTCCCACGAGGGCCTATCCCCGGTGATTTTTGGGTCGTGTGGGAAGGACCCCCCTATCGCCCACACTCACTTGGCGACGGTTCCAAATGCCGTCGTGGAAAGGGGTTTTAAACCGTTTGTTTAGGAGCTCACTGTACCAGTGGATGTAGTACAAAATATCTTGGAGCATCGTCGGTGTATTACAAGAAATATGTCAACTTGTGACCTTCTGTCAGTGACCCTGGAAGAATTGGTCATAAATCTATGACCATTTGAGACCAATTGGTCAAAAGCTGTTCGGGGGGCTCCAAACCCTAAACTATAACGACCATTTTGGTCAGAAAGGTCGTAATTCCCTTACACGAAATGGTCATGAAGCAGGCAGCACTGGTCCGCTGCCTTATTTCTAGCTGATAACGACCAATATAGATGGTCATAGCCTTGTAAATTGTGGTGCATTGCTATGACTAGGCGCCACCTCATCAGTTTTGCCTATGTGTCATGTCTATGTGTCAGTTTTTGCCCTAGGTTCTGAAGCAGCCTATATTTCTGTCATTCCCAAAATTCCCAAAAAATTGGGCATTCTTTACTACCCAAATCATTATTGCCTCATGACAATATTCAACTCCATTTTCCTAGTAAATCATCCTCGGCAAATTTCCAAAGTTTTTGCTCAGCTCGAACTGTTGTGAAGGAAGTACTGGCTAGGGCATATCCTAATGAGTTGAATTTTTGCCACATCTTCTATATTCCCAAATCATAGCTCTCCACAAAATTTGAGCCCCATCTAACAATCCATGTGAACTCAGCATCCAATCTTTGTTTCTAGTGATATTTTTATTTTGTGAAGCAACAATATTTTATGTTAATTTATAATTGCTGAAAATTTACCACGACATGACCCTGCCCATAGAAACTCCATCCACCATATTTTAGCTCCTTTATTCTAGCCAATTTCCCTCAGCATTTTTCCCAATTTTCTATTCAGTGGAGAGAACTGTGAAGGAAGTACCATTTTTATGTATTCCAATGGTATGAAATTTTTAAAGTGGCTTCACATGCCCAAATTATCATCCTCCTCAAAATTTCAGATCAATCCATTCATTTATTTGAGTCTAGCTTCAACATTCATATTTTTGTCCAGTGTGGTACGTTGCAAAGCGAATGCCACCTAGGCTCCTCCATTTGAGCTGAAAATTTGTGAAGACAGTCTTATTAGTAGATGATCATCCTCAGCCAAAACTCACGCCACTTGGCCATTTGCATTTTCCGTACCGTTAATCAAACACTTGGCTGCTAATTCATGTTTGAGCATAGTTCGGTCTACTCGTTGGATTATTTTGTTGTTATTTTCTTCCTAGCACATACCTGGGGAGTTTCCAACCCACTAGACATGCCTATGCCGTCCAGAATGCAGGGCAATGCCACGGTCACGCGGTGACCACGCGGCGGTCATGCGAGTTTATGCGCTTCGGAGTTGGGGCCCTCAGCCACCATCCAAACCTCGACGTATCGCCACCAAACCATGTATTTCTGATTAAATATATACTTATGTATCTAGAAATGATTTTTGGAAAAAATAAAGAGCGAACTATAAGGCACCTGCAGTTCAAATTTGACCCGCTTCCTCCTGAATCAGCGGAAATTTTTCTTTTTCACCAGAGGTGGATCAAAGCTTTTGATACCCAACCATTTTGTCAATTATGCATTAAATATGTCCTAGTATTTTATAAAATTGATTTGGTCCAATTTTGCAACAAATATATGGTAGGTCCTTCACAAAAAAACTCATTTCGGGCACTCAAAAAATGGTAAATGAATTTTCCGTGCAAAGAAAAATAAAAACTCCCTTAGGAAACATTGTTTGGAATTCCAAGATGCACCCTTGTGCACAATATGAGATCATTTGAACAAACTATGCCATGAATGTGGCCATAAGATTGATCATTTGGCCTGAAATCCATGAATCTTCACGCATGATAGCTCATTTCTGAGAACATTTTTTAAAATAATTGCCGTATTACAAGTTTATTATTATTCCTGGAAACTTCGTCACACATAATGATAAAATGCGAAGGTTTTACAATTTTTTGATTTTTTTGATTTTTTATACCCGTTTCAAAATGCGATCAAAACAGCAGGCTTGACCGTTCCTAGCTAGTGGTTGAATCTTGGAAAACTTTTGACGTTTCTCTAATTAAATAGATACTTATGTACCTAGAAATGATTTTTGTTAAAAATAAAGAGCAAACTATGAGGCAGCTGCAATTCAAACTTGACCCGCTTCCTACTAAATTGACGGAAATTTGTCTTTTTCACTAGAGGTGCATCAAAGCTTTTGACACCCAACCATTTTGTCAATTGTGCATTAAATATGGCCTAGTATTTTATAAAATTGATTTGGTCTAATTTTGCAACAAATATATGGTAGGTCCTTCACAAAAAACTCATTTCGGGCACTCAAAAAATGGAAAATGAATTTTCCGTGCAAAGAAAATGAAAACTCCGTTAGGCAACATTGTTTGGAATTCCAAGATGCACCTTTGTGCACAATATGAGATCATTTGAACAAACCTTGCCATGAATGTGGCCATAAGATTGATCATTTGGCTTGAAAGCCATGAATCTTCACGCATGATAGCACATTTCTGAGAACACTTTTTAAAAATAATTGCCATATTACAAGTTTATTATTTTTTCTGGAAACTTGGTCACATATAATGACACAATGTGATGGTTTTACAATTTTTTGATTTTTTTTGATTTTTTTATGCCTGTTTCAAAATGTGGTCAAAACGGCGGGCTTGACCATTCCTAGATAGTGGTTGAATCTTGGAAAACTTTTGATATTTCTCTAATTAAATTGATACTTATGTACCTAGAAATGATTTTTGGAAAAAATAAAGAGCAAACTATAAGGCAGCTGCAGTTCAAATTTGACCCGCTTCCTACTAAATCGGCGTAAATTTGTCTTTTTCACGAGAGGTGGATCAAACCTTTTGACAACCAACCATTCGGCCATTTGCATTTCCCGTACCGTTAATCAAACACTTGGCTGCTAATTCATGTTTGAGCATAGTTCGTTCTACTCGTTGGATTATTTTGTTGTTATTTTCTTCCTAACACATACCTGGGGAGTTCCCAACCCACTAGACATGCCTATGCCGTCCAGAATGCAGGGCAATGCCACGGTCACGCGGTGACCACGCGGCGGTCATGCGAGTTTACGCGCTTCGGAGTTGGGGCCCTCGGCCACCATCCAAACCTCGACGTATCGCCACCAAACCATGTATTTCTGATTAAATATATACTTATGTATCTAGAAATGATTTTTGGAGAAAATAAAGAGCGAACTATAAGGCAACTGCATTTCAAATTTGACCCGCTTCCTCCTGAATCAGCGGAAATTTTTTCTTTTTCACCAGAGGTGGATCAAACCTTTTGACAACCAACCATTTGGTCAATTGTGAATTAATAATGCCAAGTATTTTTGTAAATTGATTTGCTCCGATTTTGCAACAAATATATGGTAGGTCCTTCACAAAAAAAACTCATTTCGGGCACTCAAAAAAAATGGAAACTGAATTTTCCATGGAAAGAAAATGAAAACTCCCTTAGGCAACATTGTTTGGAATTCCAAGATGCGTCCTTGTGTACAATATGAGATCATTTGAACAAACTTTGCCATGAATGCATCTATAAGATTGATCATTTGGCTTGAAAGCCATGAATCTTCACGCATGATAGCTCATTTCCGAGAACACTTTTTAAAAATAATTGCCGTATTACAAGTTTATTATTTCTTCTGGAAACTTGGTCACATATAATGACACAATGCGAAGGTTTTACAATTTTTTGATTTTTTTGATTTTTTATGCCCGTTTCAAAATGCTGTCAAAACAACGAGCTTGACCGTTCCTAGCTAGTGGTTGAATCTTGGAAAACTTTTGATGTTTCTTTGATTAAATATATACTTATGTACCTAGAAATGATTTTTGGAAAAAATAAAGAGCAAACTATGAGGCACCTGCAGTTCAAATTTGACCCGCTTCCCACTGAATCGACGGAAATTTATCTTTTTCACGAGAGGTGGATCAAAGCTTTTGACACCCAACCATTTGGTCAACTGTGAATTAAATATGGCCTAGTATTTTAGAAAATTGATTTCGTCTAATTTTGCAACAAATATATGGTAGGTACTTCCCAAAAAAACTCATTTTGGACACTCGGAAAATGGAAAATTGATTACAACCATTTTAGATGGTCATAACATCATCAAAGCCTGCAGTTTGTTCTGATTGGTCTATGGGCATGTCACGCGGATCAAGCATTAGAGACCATCGGATACTGCCAGATCCAACGGCCCACACCCCTCACCCTCTCCCCACCCACACCCACCAGAAAGCAGCTCCCCTCACCTACACCACATGTCGTTGAGGACACTGACATGTGGGCCAAATTCCTCGCGGGCCGACCTGTCAGTGGCCGAATGCCACCACTCACCCACCGCACACCACTCCTCCCCCTCTCCCCCTCTCCCCCGC
>NC_041392.1:493487526-493488922 GCF_002162155.2 Triticum dicoccoides
CTCTCCCTCCATTGGACCGTCGCCGCCACCTAGTCGCTCCTCCTCGCCTTCATGGACGACCAACTGCTCCCGACGTTCGCGCCCGTGCGCCTGCTCCTCATCGCCTTGCTCCTCGCCTTCCCCGCCGACCACCCGCTCCGCGACCACCTCATCGCCACCACCGCCTCCGCCCTTGCCACCGCGTTCCCCACGCCACTCTCTGACCACCAACAAGATGGAGCCGTACCTCTCCCTCTCTCCCATAGCGCCAGATCGAGCCGACGAGGTCAGTCCACGGCCAGATTCGCCACGGCCACAGAAGGCCTTCCGGATCCGCACCGTCAGGGCGGAGGCCGACAGGGCGGAGGCCTCCGCCAAGAAAAAACTAGCGGAGGCCGAAGCTGCCGCCGCGGCGAAGCAGCAGGCTGAGGAAGCCGCACGCCGCCAGGCGGCCTTGCTTGTTACCCCGCTGAACTCTACGCCACCACCGCCGGAGTTCACGGGGCAGACTGGAGGAGCCGGCGGGGAGAACCTCGTCGAGGAAAGGGAAGGCGGCGAGCCCTCTACTCCGGGCGCGAACGTTCCGCTGCCGCCTCCGCCGCCGTTTGAAGGCATGCAAGGCGAGCGGCCAGCGGACCCTCCGGTGCCGCCGACCGAAGACGAGGCCGTGGCGAGGCTACTCCTCCAGGTCGGCTCGCCAGCGCGCCGTCTTCGGGAGAAGGCGACTTCGGCACCCCGCCCCCTGGAAGCCGACACCGCCAGCTCGGCGGCTCCAGACGGCGAGGCAACGAGCGCCGCACCCGTTGGGTGGGTGCGGGGAGGCGGCACAGGGCCGCTAAACCGGGCGCTCCTGGACGTCCAGGCGAAGCTCCGCGCTGAGGGCGACGCCCTCCAGAGCTGCACCAAGGCGTTCCTGGCGTCGCGGGCGGCCGTCCGGGTATGTCTTTTCTTTGGGCCTTTGTTTTTTCTTGTTCCTCTTTGTGGGGGCACGCCAGCGCACCCACTGGGTGTAGTCCCCGAGTTTCGGGTCGGCTGCTGAGCAGGCGGCCCGGAACTCCAATTTGATGGACTTCTGGGTACTAACTTTGTCTGAAATGCTTGTTGCAGGACTACCACAACCTCCGCGTCACCGCCTTCAACCGTAATCTCTACTCCTAATGTCTCAGTACGTAAGTCGTTCGTTCGTTTCGTTCGTTCCCACCCTTCCATCGATCTCTCCTCCACCAGGCGATCTCCTTCCCACCAATTTTTTTCCTCCCTCCGAAAACCAGGACCGGTTTTAATTCATGCATCACCAGAACCAAACCAACCCTTCCATCCTTCCATCGATCCCACTCTTCCATATAAAACACCAATACTTTCATCCTTCCCTTCCATATACAAAGCCAATCCTAGGAATCTCTACTCCTAATGTCTC
>NC_041392.1:493489351-493533501 GCF_002162155.2 Triticum dicoccoides
TAATGTCTCAGTACGTAAGTCGTTCGTTCGTTTCGTTCGTTCCCACCCTTCCATCGATCTCTCCTCCACCAGGCGATCTCCTTCCCACCAATTTTTTTCGTCCCTCCGAAAACCAGGACCGGTTTTAATTCATGCATCACCAGAACCAAACCAACCCTTCCATCCTTCCATCGATCCCACTCTTCCATATAAAACACCAATACTTTCATCCTTCCCTTCCATATACAAAGCCAATCCTAGGAATCTGCGGTTTTGATGGTAGGTCGTGGTACGTCGTCATTCGCTTCCATCGTTTCGCTTCGATCGTAATTCAAGTCTTTTCCGATCGAGGGAATAATCGTGTTGTAATCCCCAGTTTCCAGGTAAGGCAATTCTCTTCTAGAAATAATCCACGATCAAATCCTAACTTCCCGGTCCAATCCCACCTACCACTTCAGTTTTTTTAGCATACCAAAATTTTCTAGCCTAACAATTCCACCGGTTCTCTCCACATCCCTCCTCACCTCATGTATCCCACGACGATGTGATGACCGAGGAATAACGCAGATCTCAGGCCATCACCTGCCGACCTCTCATGTGCGGCCCGGAGGTCGACCCGTCCTGCTCCTCTTGTCCGCAGGTGCGCGTCGCCGCATGATCTGCTCCTCCAGCCTACCTCCCGCACCGAGCCAACTCTCATGCATCTCATACAGCGCGAGCTGCTCGTGGAGGCTCAGCTGTTCCTCCATGATGGCGACGTTGAGGGCTGGTGGAGGCCAATCATCATGGACGTGTCTCGCTTTGTGCAAGTCGAGGTGGTCGCCGAGGGCGCCGCGGCACTTCCAGGATCGTGATCTACCACTACGACGAAGCCATGAAGCTTCACCTCCGAGCAAAGGCCAGATGTAATACTTGCCTGTTCCCACGCACTGCTTGTTGGATTTTTTTGGCTACCTTTTGTTGCTAAGACTAGACCTAAGCATATGAGTTATGTCAAATTCAGCGCCGATCAGCAATATATGTGGACGATATGATGAAGGTCGTTGCATGCTGCAGCTAACTCTGACCTAGCAGGACACGTTAGTAATTTAGTATGCATATGTTGTCTTCCTAATGTACAAGCTGACAAGTAGTTGAATGCCATGACATGATGTTTCCTTCGTAGTCATGCAGATTTTGTAGCTTGCAAGATCCTTATCTCTATAATGTTCAAGTGAATGGATGAGAGATCAGTTTCCTAGTCAATCGGTGTTCTCTCAACAATCTGAACTAATTTGGTGATTGGTTTATTACCTTCTAGGCGAAATCACCTCACGATATTATAGAGCCAGTAAATCTGGAGCCTACAAGTTTGTTTCCTTCTTTTGCAATGCAAAGTAAAAAAACTCATTGTGTGAGGGTGAAGCTATTTTTTAGGAAAAACTAAATCTTATGAACTCTGGAAGTTAGAGCTTTATGATTTACCAAGTATGGTTATAAATAGTTCTGGAGTTGCAACAACATCCCAACTTTAACAGTACATACACTATAAGCCCTCTTATGCATGATATATTGTTATACTGATAAAATTACTATTAGAGACAAATTTCAGCTCTCATAGGATGCTGATATATTGTAACCTTTTTGGATATTTTTGGTACTTTGTTTGATGATAAAAAATGGATCGTTGTCATCTTTCGGATGAATATTTTGAAGCTGGATAAACTGGTTTTGTAGCATGCCACTAACTGCTTCTGCGCATATACATGCAATTCTATATCTATTTATTGGAAGTCACAAATAGAATATGAAGAAAAGCATGTAAAAAGGCAGTATGTTTTTAACAGGTTCTCTTCTACGCCATACTTGCTTTGGAATGTTCAGGATGAGCTTCTTTAGGTACTTTGTGGATGATGAAGCAAAATCAACGCTCTTCAGTTTTGTCGTTGTTTGATCCGGCTTGCAGTTTCTACAAATGTTGTGCCACTTAGGCTTTGGATTGCGCCTTCTTATATGTTGACCATCTCATCTTTGCGGCAAATACGCAGATATATGTTAACCATCTCATATACTCATCTGTGCATGTTTACGTATTTCTTGTCTAACGGGTTCTTTTGGTGTGTCCTTGTAGAGACAAAAAAAATAGTAGGAGGCTTTATAAACCAAAGGGGAAAAAACAAATTTATTAGCAAACTAATCAAATTCGGGCTCACATCAAGGTATTTTTTAGGGGTATTAATCCCATGTGCTAAATTCTGTGTTAGTATAGTTGAAGCCCAGGTCACATATTGATGATTCATAGTTCTCTGATTGGTCTTCTCATATTATTTGTCGTCTCCAAGCAAATTATGAGAAACCATCGGAGTTCTTGATGCTTCTATTAATTCAGAAAAAGCAAGTTATTGTTTCCCTGGAGTTACTGTATATCTGCTATGGGATCGTTAGTTCATGAGTGTTTCGACATGGCACTCTGGAACAGGAGTTCAGAATTTGCCACTGACCACACTCCGGCGGCTACATTATGGGATTTACAGGCAAGTGCCTGCTCTGTGACACCGTGCCTGCTAAGCTGATGGCCTCCTCGCAAATGTGTGCCATGTGGGTGGCAGCGACAGGAACGAGACGAGCAGGAGGGTGCCCTTCTACCCGGAGTTGCAGCTGCTCTGAGGATTCTTTAGAAGGACATGGCAGGTTCACCCACCACGCTTGTCTTCCTTCCCTGATTTTTGTTTCTCCTAATGCATTTTTATTTTATTTATGTTTCCATGTTCCTGATGTTTGATATGATAGAGAACAGGTGCATGAAGGAATGCCTCCATGGTAGTAATGCACATCTCAGACGATAACATTCTTCTATTTTTTCAATCTAAGCTTTAACACTGATCATGCATCCTGGAATAGATCTTCTCAGGGCGCCATTCATTGGAACTTGATAATAGGTACAAATTTTGTCATTGGTACGTTGCTGATAATGCAATGTGTCCCCGGCACACTCAAAAAAAAATCCATCGAGCAGCTGAAATTGTACTACTTTTCAGAGAAGTTAGTGTTGTCGGCCACTCACTCTTTGCAAAAACTTCGCCGAAGGTTTTCTTCACCATTTTGTGTCTGATAGGAGCCCTGCCCTTTATCATTACATGAGGTGGAAAGTTGTACAATCGATGGAGTTACCATTACAGAAAGAGAGAATAGAATTAAAAAACTGAACCAATTACTCATGAAATGAGTGACCTGAAGCATGAAGTTCATGATGTTAAGTGCTCATAATTGATTGGGTTGATTTTGTGTAGTTGTGATTCTGGATCAGTTATTTTTTTTCACGAATACACAAAGCTTGCGTATCTTTTCATTGATAGAAGAAGAGAAAATGAGTACAATAGAGGGTACAACGAACCGAGAGCAGGGAGAGGGATGCTCAGCCCGAACAGGAAAAAGACACAACAAAACCCACCAAGCCTAAAACTTGAGAGGCAGATCGGATGAGCACAACATCGAACATCTTCAGAGCCAACACCGGGGACACCGCAAGCAAGCAAGATGACGCCTTCGAGAAGGGAAACGGCATTGTGAGGCCGTCGCCATCCGATCCGACAAATCGGACCTAGAGTTTCCCCAGAAGCTCGAAGAGGGGCACGGTGAGAGGCCATGACAGCGCCTCCAACAAGGAAAACGACACCCACGAGTGTCACCGCTGCCAGCATCGGCAAGCCGAGCATGGATTTCGCCAAGCTTGTGTCCGTGCAATCCCATAGCCACCAGATGAGGAACTGTCCGTGCGATCCCATAGCCACCAGATGAGGAACTGAAGATGAGGAAGCCCGCCCGCCGATCGATCGCCACCTCATTAGGGGGGAAGGGGTGGGGCTGCATCTGCCGCCGAAAAAACACGAGCTTTGGAGCCGACATGGCGTGTAGGAGGATGGGGTCGGGAAGGCAGCAAGGTAGAGAGCCGACGCGGATGGGTAGGGGTGACGACCGGCGCCGTCGGCAAGCCAGGAACCGGAAGGGGAGCGCACTTCCGAGCTGCCGAGGACGGAGTAGCCAGAACACCGGCGAGCCAGAGAAGCTGGAAAGGACGCAGCAACCTAAGCACCGGGGCCAAAATCGCGCCGGTAGGACACCGGCATGCCATGGACACCAGAGAACGCAGGTCCGTGACCGTCGGGATCGGAGTGGAGCCGGCAAGGATCCACCACGAAGCTTCTACCGCTGCCAATGAAGACACCCATGACCTTACACCTGCAGATGTCGGCGCCGCGGCTCGGAGGAGACGCCGTCAGTGACGGAGAGTGGCCTGCACGGGGCAGGGCCAAGCCTCGGCCAGCCCGGCCACCTCCACCCAAGGGCCTTGCGCACGCCCCCCATGAACAGCAGCGCGAAGAAGAAGGGCTGTGCCGATGGAGGAGGCAAGGGTGGGCGGGGAGGAGCACGAAGGGCGTGCCGCGCCGCCGCGCCGGACAGGCAGGGGAGAGGGCAGCTGTTGGAGGAGGGAAGGCCGCCGTGCGCCAGATCGGATCTGGGGCGGCGGGGAAGGGGCCTCCGACGCCAGGGAGACCAAAAACCGCCCCGCCGCCGCCATCCCCAGGCACGGCGCGGGTTCCCCGGCTGGCCCTCCGGCAGCGGCGAAGCAGCGGAGGTGGTGGAGGGCGGGGCTTCCGCCGGCGGTCGAGGTTTCCCCCGTGTCGCCAGATGCGGGCGACGTGGGGATCAGTTATGTGTTTTAGTATGATCGTGTGATTGATCTTGATGTTATTCTAACTAGATGATACCCCGCACGTTGTTGCGGGAATATTTTGCAACATATTTCAATGTGACTCGTTGTATGAAACATGAATATTTGAAGTAATAATATAAAAAGCTAACAATAAAAATACATATAATTTATTGTGCTTGATTACTATATAGTTGTAAAATGTTTATTAAATGTATATAGCATAATAGAATGAAAACCCTCATGTATGTTACATGTTGAGATAAGTCTTTTTTTCATGCATGTCATGATGAAGTGGCATGCTTGCATGTTGAGAGACATATGATAGTGGGGGTGAGCCTTTTCTCATGCATGTTGTGCAATGATGTGGCATGCTTGCATGTTGAGAGAAATAGTTAGTGGGGGCTAGCTATTTAGATATAGAAGATAACAGAAGAGACGGGCACTTAGCTAGCCTAATATTTTATTTTCAAAGGAAGGAGTGTTTCTTTCTTTCAGATTTTCGTATGTTTCATATGTTCCAATCCAGTCCATGGCTGTTTTTTGTTTGTGCCGGCATATGAGGTCCAATGCATGGAAACCAATTACCGATTAATTGCTTGATTCAGCAATAGCATTGGTGCAACACGTCCAACCCCAGATGTAT
Organism: Triticum dicoccoides; assembly: GCF_002162155.2. Lineage (NCBI taxonomy): Eukaryota > Viridiplantae > Streptophyta > Magnoliopsida > Poales > Poaceae > Triticum > Triticum dicoccoides. The sequence goes on from NC_041392.1 coordinate 493,494,667, forward strand.
TTCTAAAATAACTATCAGAGCCCACGTCTGTTCGGTAGTTATACGTTTAATGTGTATATATACATACACATAAATCGTGTTTCGCCTTCCAGACCGTGAGACCGTGGGAAGAAACACAATGATGCGGTCACGTATGGATCGATGCCATCGTCGGCTCTGCCAGCTCCTAGCTACCTCCACTTGAAAGAGACACCTCCAGGCCTTCAAGCAGTTGGCTATGACATTGTGCATTCCTTGCACCAAGAATCGGCAAGGGACGCCATGGAGGTTAGAGGAGAGGTTGGGTGACGCCGTGAAGGGAAAGGGAGACGGCCGTGGAAGAAAGGTGTGAGCTGAATGTTGTGGTGTCGAGGGGAGGCGACAGTGAGAAGCCGTGGCAGGGAGATATGGCGGGTAGATGTCATGGAGGGAAGAGGAGGCCGGAGGAATGAGATGTGAGTGTGAGCCTTGTGCCATGCGGTATACCTAAGAAAGAGTGAATTGCTTTTGTAATATACGAAGAAAAATGAGCGATACTTTTTATATGGTGAAAATATCACATACTTGTTAGGGAAAAGTGACGGTTTGTTATGAAAAAAATGTCACATACTGTTTTATATAGTAAAAAAATATCAGATACCATAACAAGCCATTTCTAAAGAATAATTATCAAAAAATTGATTTTAGGTGAGCCTACAATTTATTATAATTGGGATGCAACTCACTCTACTAGAAAGCAGGGTCCACGCTTACATCTAGCAGCTAACCAATGAATATATATTATGTATTAGCTTATTTTTCTTAGTATATGCGAAAATCCCTTTTGGAGGCCGAGCTCCAATGAGGCCGGTTTTTTAAAAATTCAAAATGAATCAAAATTCATGTTTTTTTTTACATTTCAAATAATTCACAATTGTGTAAATTTTTAGGACATAATACGTTGAAATGAGGGCTGTGCAAAAAAGACAAATTTGAGCATTTTTAACACATGATACTATTCATCCTCCAAGGCCATGAATTTATCTTTTTTGTACAGATCGCATTTCAAGCTATTTCATTCTGAAATTTTACACACATACACAGAACATCCTTGTTCCTTGTACAAAAAAGGTCAGTTTTTTTTAAACTCACAAGTTTGAAATTTGAATTTTTCAAGAAAAACGGCCTCCACATAATGCACAAGTGTGTAAATTTTCAGGACAGAATACGTTGAAATCAGGGTTGTGCAAAAAAGACAAATTTGAGCCTTTTTAACACATGATACTATTCATCCAAAAAAGCCATGAATTTGTCTTTTTTGTACAGATCGCATTTCAAGCTATTTCATTCTGAAATTTTACACACATACACAAAACATCCTTGTTTACTTGTACAAAAAAAGTTCAGATTTTTTTGAAACTCACAAGTTTGAAATTTGAATTTTTCAGAAAAAAAAGGCCTCTGTGGAGGCCGAGAGCCAGAACGCCTCACTCTTTATATGTTCATTTTCGTAGATCAAAGATGAAAACCAATGTCTTCAGCTGCTACTTTGAAAATGTCAATTGACAAAATCACTATGTAACTATGATGGACCGGACTAAATACTTATCAAGTTCTACACAATCAGAAGATATGCGTACAGTTAATTGTTTTTCTTTATATATATGTTGCACATGATAATACAAAAGGTGTATTCCTCTGTGTTTATTTTCACAAAGTATGAGAGAGATGAAGATGGTTATGTTGACGTTACAAAATAATCCATCGACAACGGACCTGAGGAAACGTTGTTGGATGTGGCCAAAATTTCACTAAGTTTTTATATACGTGCAATTTAAAAAAAAACTAAAAAGCCCGTGGCAACGCACGGGCATTCTACTAGTGTTGAAGAGTTGGGCAAGCGGACCGCCGACTTGGCGGAGAGCCGGAGTAAGTCCTTCTCCTTTTTCTCTTCTCTGCGGGGGCGCGCTAGCGCACCCGCGGGCTGTAGTCCCCGAGATTCGGGCCGACTGCTGAGCAGTCGGGCCGGATCTCCCCGGCGACCTACTTTATTGACGACTGCTGTCTTTCTTTCTTTCCTTCAGGGGCCAACGCTGCTCTTCAACAGCAGCTGAGCGAAGCCAACTCTGCCCTGCTCGCCAAAGGGGAGGAGTGCAGCAAGCTCGCCGCGGAGCGCTATCTGCTGACCACTCAGTTGGCAGAGCAGAAGGGGCTGCTCGCGAAGTCGCAGAGGGAGGCGAAGGAGACGGAGGCCACCCTCCTGGCCGAGTTCGCGAGCGAGCCCTCTTCCTGGTCTGACAAGGAGGCGTTGCTATCCTCCGACTTCCACGACATCGAAGACATCGTTGATGGTGAGTCTGTTTGTTTTCTTTCTTTGAGCTGTCGACTTAGGTCGTGCCGACTCCTGGTTTTTGACTCGCTTTTTTGTTTCTTCGTGTCTTTTGCAAACTTCTTCCCTGGGCAGTCGCAGGCCGCTACCCAAGCCATCGAGGCCGATCGTGCAAGTCGGAGGGCGGAGGGCGCAGAGATCACCGCCGATGCCCCCCGAACTCTTGATGAGCACATCTTGAGTATCGAGGCTCGCCTCCGGCCGGCGCACCGAATGCTGCGCCGGCTTCAGCGCGTCGGTGCTCAGGCGATCTCCGCCCTTTGGCCGGATATGCAGGCTCCGCGCACCCCCAGCCTGACGGCCAACTGGTTGGAGGTCGCGGCTGGTCGCCTCGAGGCTTGGAAGGGCTCTTCGGCCCGGGCTAGAGCGTGCCGGGCCTTAGAGTTCATCAAGGCGTGGTACCCGGGGCTGGATCTAGAATGGTTGGCCACGCTTTGGTCGAAGGCCCAGTCGGAGCTGGCGGCTGCAGAAGACACCCTCGTCAAGCGTGCTACGGCGATCACCGAGTACGCCGACACGAGCATCTTCGTCCCCGAGCGGTCTGAAGACGGCGAGGAGGTCCCGTCGGAGTGGTTTGGGATGAACCCAGACTACGACGAAGACTCGGCGGAGGTGGTCGGCTCCAGCGTCGAGTAGGAGGACGAGGCGGAGGATGAGGGCGAGGCGGAGGCACCAGAAGACGGAGCAGACGGCCAGCCTCAGCCCGACCGCGCCTCCAGCAACGAGCCGCGTGCGACCGATCCGACTGCTGCCGGAGGCGATCAACCCGAGACTAGCCGGCTGACCGCCCCGACGACTGACGCTGGCGCCTCCTCCGACCCCCCGACTCCGTCAATCGCCTCCTAAGCTGCCGCTGTGTCTTTTGTTTTATTTGCTTCAGTAGTCTTTTGAAGAACTTGTTAATTCGCACAATTCCACCCGCGGGGTGTATTTTGAACCTCTGCTTGACAATTTGGCCAAGGGCCTATGTTATGTAAATTTATATATCTATCCTTTCTTGCTCATTGTTCTTTTGGCTGTTTTCCTTTACCGCTTTCCCCTAGTTGCCTGCCTTGCCAATCGAACAGCCGCTCTGCAGACTGTTGCTGGATCAAGTGCTAGGCTACTTTGGGAAAGCAAGTACTTAGCCGATTTCAAGATTCTTTGAGCAAGTTGGATAGAAAACGACAATCCGACTATCCGAGAATCGGTTTGCGAGAAAGGCTGGAAGCCGTCTTGAGCTATGTTTTATGCTTTGAGTCCTTAGCCATTTTTCGTGCGAGCACCCATTCTACCTTACCTCTGCCCACCGTACAGTCGCTCTGCAAGCTGCGGCTTCTGACAGAAGACGGCTTAGATGCTACACACTACTTGTCCGGCTGCAGAAAGCATTTCATAGTGCAAGGCGGGAAGTCCCCGGGCCGACTTGTCGAGCCCGGTGCCAAACGGTTTGACAAAGAGTAACATACTTGTAGGCATAATTTTTATCATACAAATAAAAGAGGGCAGTCCCCAAGCTCGTCTCGGGGGGCCTGAAGTCTTGGTACTTTAATACAAAAGGTAGCGTGGCACAAACTGCATCAACTGTAAAATCTTCGGAGAAGATTTGCATTCCATGGCCGCTCTGTCTCCTTGCCGGAGTCGTCCTTCTTGCGTGCTCGGGGCTTCTGAGCGTCGATCAGGTAGTAGGAGTCGTTGCTTAGTACTTTGCTGATGATGAAAGGGCCCTCCCAAGGCGGTGACAGCTTGTGCTGGCCGGCTATTCGCTGGATCAGCCGGAGCACAAGGTCGCCTTCTTGGAAAGATCTTGGCCTGACCTTCCTGTTGTGGTATCGACGCAGGCTCTGCTGGTAGATGCTAGACCGGCTGAGTGCCAGCAGCCGGCCCTCTTCCAGCAGATCAATGTCGTCTTGTCATGCTTCTTCTGCTTCCTCCTTGGTGTACATGGTGACTCGTGGGGAGTCGAACTCTATGTCCGTTGGGATGACGGCTTCAGCACCGTAGACGAGGAAGAAGGGCGTGAAGCCGGTTGACTTGTTTGGAGTTGTGCGCAGACTCCAGAGGACGACTATCAGCTCGTCGAGCCAGCAGCCAGCCGAGCGCTCCAGAGGCTCGATCAACCGAGGCTTGATGCCGGACAGGATGAGGCCGTTTGCTCGCTCCACTTGGCCGTTTGACTGTGGGTGGGCGACGGACGCTAGGTCCAGTCGGATGCCCTGTGTTGCGCAGAAACGGGCCAAGGGGCCTTTGGCAAAATTTGTGCCGTTGTCGGTGATGATGCTGTGTGGTATGCCGTACCGAATTGTGATATCGGTGATGAAGGTCATGGCAGTCGGACCGTTCAGTTTCTTAATTGGCTTTACTTCCACCCACTTGGTGAACTTGTCCACTGCGACAAGTAGGTGAGTTAGACCACATCGTGCTGTCTTGAACGGTCCCACCATGCCCAGACCCCAAACTGCGAAAGGCCAAGCAATGGGGATGGTCTTGAGCACGGAAGCCGGCTGGTGCGGCTTGGAGCTGAACTTCTGGCACCCTTTGCATTTTTGGACCAACTCCTTGGCCTCTTCCAAGGCAGTCGGCCAAAAGAAACCGTGCCGGAAAGCTTTGGCGACGATTGCTCTTGAAGCCGCATGGTGGCCACATTCGCCTTGATGGATGTCTTTGAGGATCACCTGGCCTTGCTCTGGCTCTACGCAGCGCTGGTAGACACCAGTGACGCTGTGCCTGACCAGCTCCCTGTTGATTATGGTATAGGCTGCTGCCCGACATTGTACTTGCCGAGCTGAGGTCTCATCAGTCGGTAGCTCTTTGTTCACCAAAAATTTGAGGATGGGCTGGGCCCATGAGGGTGCTGCTATTTTGTCGACTATCAGAACTGCGACTTGGACGAGGGCGGCTGGGCTGGGAGGCGGTGGGCTGGAGTCAACAGCCGCTTGTTGGGCTGATGGAATCCCCAGGCCGACTGGCTCGCTCCTTGGGCCGAGTTCTGGAATCTTCGAGTCCGTCACCGCAGTCCCCGGGCCGGGCTCGACTGTGGCAGCTTTGGAGTCTCCCGCCAAAGTCCCTGTTCCGACTGCCAGAGCTCTGGAGTCGGATCCACCGTCTTCGGGAGGAGCCGGCACAAAGATGGAGTCTGATTCTGGTGAAGGCTTGACAGACGGCTTGAGGAGGCGTTGAAGGGCGACGCCAGATGGAATTGCTTGGCGGGTAGAGCCGATTCGTGCCAAGGCGTCTGCTTGGTCGTTATCGTTTCTTGGCACGTGGAGGAACTCGCACCCTTTGAAATTCCCGATGAGCTGCTGCACGAGGAAACGGTAGCTTGCCATGTTTGCGTCTTTCGCGTCCCAGTCGCCAGATGACTGCTGGACCACTAAGTCCGAGTCGCCATAACATAGGATCCGGCGGATGCCAAGTTCTTTGGCAAGCCGGAGCCTGTGATTAAGCGCCTCGTACTTGGCCACGTTGTTGGAGGCGGCAAAATGGATTTGCAGTGCATATTTGAGCTTGTCGCCTTTGGGAGAGGTGAGGACGACGCCGGCTCCCAAGCCGGTGCGCATCTTGGAGCCGTCGAAGTGCATCCGCCAATGGGTGGAGTCAGGTGCTGGAGGCAGGTACTGGGTCTCGACTCAGTCAACGAGGAAGTCGGCCAGTGCTTGTGATTTTATAGCGGTGCGGGGCTGGTAGTAGATGGTGTAAGGAGCCAGCTTTATGGCCCACTTGGCCACTCGACCAGAGGCATCTCGGCTACCGATGATCTCGGCAAGTGGAGCCGTGCAGACCACCGTGATTGGATGCTCTTGAAAGTAAGGCTTCAATTTCTTGGCGGCAAAGTGTATGCCATAGCACATCTTCTGGTAGTGGGGGTAGTTCTGCTTGGAGGTCGACAGTACCTCGCTCAGGTAATATACTGGTCTCTGGACAGGTAGCGCCTTGCCTTCCTCCTTGCGCTCTACTACAATGATTGTGCTAACTACTCGGCTGGTGGCGGCGATGTACAGGAGCATAGGTTCCTTGGGAGTCGGAGCCGCCAGGATGGGTGGAGTAGTCAACATCTTCTTCAACTGGTGGAAAGCTTCATCCGCCTTATGGTTCCACTCGAAAAAAGTGGTCTTCTTCATGAGTTGGTATAAGGGAAGAGTTTTCTCGCCCAGCCGGCTGATGAATCGGCTGATGGACGCCAAGCAGCCGGTGAACTTCCGCACATCCAGCAGTCGGCTAGGTACCTCCATTCTCTCGATGGCCTTGATTTTTACTGGGTTGCATTCTATGCCGCGTTCAGAGGGCAGGAAACCTAGCAGCTGGCCGGCTGGTACTCCGAAGACACACTTCTCGGGGTTGAGCTTGATCTGGAACCGACGCAGGTTCTCAAAGGTCTCCTAGAGGTCTTCCAGCAATGTTCCTTGCTTTTCCGTCTTCACCACCACATCGTCCACGTAAACGTGGGCGTTCCTGCTGAGCTGCTTGAGGAGGCACTTCTGCATGCAACGTTGAAAGGTGGCGCTGGCATTCCTCAAGCCGAACGTCATGGTGAGGTAGCAGAATGCTCCAAACGGCGTGATGAAGGCGGTATTCAATCTGTCAGCCGGGCTCAGCTTGATCTAGTGATATCCTGAGTACGCATCCAAGAAACTCAACAGCTCGCATCCGGCTGTGGAGTCTATCACCTGATCAATTCTTGGCAGAGCAAACGGGTCCTTGGGGCAGGCCTTGTTGAGGCTCGTGTAGTCAGTACACATTCGCCATTGCTTGTTCTTATTTAGCACCAGGACCGGATTTGCCAGCCACTCCGGGAAGAAAACTTCCATAATGAAGCCGGCTGCTAGGAGTCGGGCTATCTCTTCTCTGACAACTCTTCTCTTCTCTTCTGATAAGCGGCGCAGGGGCTGCCTGACCGGCTTTGCATCAGATCGGACGTGTAACTTGTGCTCGGCGAATTCTATCGGCACACCTGGCATGTCTTTGGGAGACCATGCAAAGATGTCCCAATTCTCATGGAGGAAATCGACGAGCTTGCCTTCCTATTTGTTGTCGAGGTTTGCACCTACGACAGCGTACCTCTCTGGGTGCTCCGGATCCAAGGGTATCTTCTTTGTCTCTTTGGCTGGCTTGAACGAACCTTCGGCTTCCGACTCCTTCGGGTCGGGCGATACCTCCGGCTGCTTGCCGGCCATCGCCACAGCTTGCTCAAGGAGTCGCTTCTCGGCCGCAATCACTAGGGACTCAGCCAGCCGACTGCTCTCGGCCGCGCAGGTGGACGACTTCCGGTAGTCGCCGGCCACAGTCAGAATTCCCCTGGAACTGGGCATCTTCATCTTGAGGTAGGCGTAGTGGGGGACCGCCATGAACCTGGCCAAGGCGGGCCGGCCAAGTAGCGCATGGTATGGGCTCTCAAGGTCCACCACCTCAAACCAAACAGACTCTCTTCGGAAGTGATATTTGTCCCCAAAGAGGACGTCAATCAGGATCTTGCCGATTGGTGAATAGGAAAGCCCAGGAACAATGCCGTGGAAGATGGTCCGGCTGTTCTTAAGCTGTCTCGGCTTGATTCCTAACTTCTCCATGGTGTCCTTGTACAGGATGTTGATGCTGCTGCCCCCATCTATCAGAACTTGCGAGAAACACGCGGCCCGTTTGTCTGTGGCAAAGGTGGCGTCCAGGACCAAGGCGTAGGAGCCCGGACTCGGCATCACTTCTGGGTGGTCAGCCCTGCTCCAGCTGATGGGCCTCTCAGACCAGTGCATGAACTCTGGCGTCTCCGAGGCTACTGCGTTCACCTCTTGTTGTTGCAGCCGCCTACTGCGTCGATCATCAGCCACACTGGTGAACACCACGTAGGCTCCGTGCTCTTCAGGATACTCGTCTTGTACTGCGCCAACTGGCCTGACTACCGGCTGCTGAGGCGGAGGCGGAGGCGGCTGCCCAGCAGGCGGGGGTGGCAGGAGGCCGTCTCCCTTGGCGATCCTGGTGAGCCAGTGGCACTTCCGGGTGGTGTGATTCGATGGCTTCGCGCCGCTGTGGAACTTGCAAGGTCCATCCAAGGTCTGCTCGTAGGAGAAGGCCGGCAACCAGTTCGGCTTCCCGCCTTTCTGTTGCTTGGGCGGAGGCTGCTCTTCTGGCTGCTGGGCTTCGACGGTCGCGACCTGCCGGCTGCTGGAAGCTGGCTGCGGGGCCTTGCGCTTGTGGTCGCCCTGCTCTTGTCGCCGACCGGCGTCTGCTGCCGAAGTTCTTGGAGCCTGAGGAGCTACTTTGCCAGTCGTGCTGATTTGAATTTCCGTCTTCATGGAGGAGTCGGCCGTAGCGTACTTGTTCGCTATGATCAGCAGCTCGTCGAGGGTTTCTGGCTCGTCACAGAGGAGCTTGTGCTTGAGGAGGGTGCCTTATCGGCACCCGGCTGTGAAGTACTCGATGGCCTGCACTTCGTGCACGCCCTCGCAGGAGTTCCGGAGCTCGGCCCAACACAATAGGTAGTCGCGAGTCGACTCGTCAGGAGCTTGCACGCACAAGGAGAGCTGACGAGGCTTGGGAGGACGCTTGTACGTGCTGGTGAAGTTGCGGACGAATGCTTCGGTGAAGTCGACCCAGCTGTTGATGCCGCGAGGCTTTAGGCTGTTCAGCCATGTCCGGGCCGTGCCCTGGAGCATGAGCGGAACGTACTTTACGGCGACATGCTTGTTGCCGTTTGCTATGCTGACAGCCGTGGAGTAGTCGACTAGCCAGTCTTCCGGCTTCACGGAGCCGGTGTACTTGGGCGTGTCTCTTGGGAGCGTGAACCCTCTGGGAAAGGGCTCGTCCTGAATGCGGGGCCCGAAACAAGGCGGACCCAGCTCGTCTTCTTCTTCCAGCGCCAGGGACCGGTGAAGTCGGTCGATCCAGTGGCGGGCGTCATTCTCCCCAACTCCCTCTCGGCAGCCAAGGCGGTCACCGAGAGTCGGATGGTCAATAGGCGGCAGGGAGACTCGCCTCTCCTTGCGGGGAGGGGAGGCGGACAGTCGTCCCGTCGTTCCACTGCTCGTGGGTGGCAGTCTCGGTCGCGCTCTATGGTAATCCGAGTCCGACTGAGGCTGACAGCCGGCTCCTTGTCCTTTCTTCCTCGGGCACCGCCAGTCGGCGTCCGAGACGTCGCGCCTTGATCTTGGTGCGGGTTGTTGTTTGGCCGCTGCGGCGCCTCCGTGCGGCAGCCGGCCTCGTTCTGCATGGCGGCCGCGTCGAGGAGCCGCTGGACTCGCTCCATCATGAGGCGGCGCTCTTCTCCCTCGAAATTGTCCAGCTCATCAGCCGCTGCCTGGGCGGCTCGGATGTTCTCCGCTGGCGTGGCATACACGGGGCGGCTAGCCCCAAACAGGCTGGCGATGGCTATGCTGCACTGCCGAACCGCGCCAAGGCGGCTGGGCCCTGCCGGAGCCGGCGAGCCGCCAACAGCGCGATCCATCTCCCTGGTAAGCTTCTGACAAGCGTCTCATGCTGGCTAGCTTCTTCGCACCTTCAACAAGCTGAAGGCGGTGCGCTTCTAATGTCTCTGCGTTAGCATCATCCGAAATGGGTGCAGCTAGGTCTTGCAGCGCCGCGCCGAGTGAGTCGGGCGCCCTTCCACCAGGGAACTCATCATGACTGATGACCAGCACCTCAGTGACAGTGCTCCCGTCGCTCTCCGCGTGGGGGAGAGGTTCGTCGTAGACCACCACGTTGGAGGGGAACACGTCGACCGACGCGGTGTCGGAGTCAACCAACATCTGGTCGGTGGAGCCTACGGACTCAAAGTCTACAGCAAGCTCGCCGGGAACATGGAATTGATTGAGGAGGCCCGCGAGGTGGTTTTCGGGGCCGCCTACGCCTGTGTCGGACACAGGCTCGTTAGAGAGGCGGACCTCGCTGACAAGTTCGGCCAAGGAGCTGGCTATGCAGGCGATCTCCACGCCGCGCAGCACATCGACGCAAGCTTCGTCTGGCGTGCCTGGCTGGCTGCGCTCGCCAGGGAGGAAAAGGGTTCCCATCCAAAACAGATTTCCGGACGGCGGTGCACCATGCTCCACGGTGGGCACCAAATGTCGGGGGTTTGGTGTGACATATGCCAACGGATGGCTTATCATGGTGGGGGCGAGTAGAACGTCACCGGTGCCTGGAAACGGGATGAGGCAAAGACATGCACGCCGGCAAATCTTACCAAGCTTCGGGGCTCTCCGGGGAGATAATACCCCTACTGCTGCTCTGCGGGGTCTCCGCATGATCACTATAGTCAAGGGTTTACACGGTTGCTCCTTGAGCTGTGTTTGGTGGTAGGAGAGGGCAAGGCTAGCTCTCTCCCTCTATCTGGTGAGGTATAGAACTTCTGGGATCCAACCCTTTGCATGGGTGCCCTGGGGGGTTTATATAGGCCTACCCCCAGGGGTACAATGGTAATGTGACTGGGCGCGGGCCCAGCCGTTAGTGTCTCCGACCTCTGACTTCTCCGCCGACTGGTGGGGCCCGCCGACTGGTGGGCCCCGCCGACTGGTCTGGTATGGAGCCGACAGGCCGCGTCCGCCGCGGGCGGGTCTTGCCGGCTGCTGATTACTGTAGCCATGCTCCTGATGACGCAAGCTTGGTCATGGGGTCATGGCAACATCCCCGCCGCCTGGTGGGCGATCACTGTGGCCACTCCCCGTGTCTTCTTGATGAATGGCACGTGGGCCCCGGGGAAGGGCTCGGCCGACTCCCCCGGGCCGACTCCCGTTGGATCCGACTGGCGGTGCTCCCGCCGTCTCCTGAGGTCTCGCTGGCTGGTGGGCCCTGCTGCCTCCACGCCGTACAGACAAGCTGTCATGGGCGCAGGACCAGGCACAGTGGTGCTGATGTCAGGGCCGGCTGGGCAACAGTGCCACGCCGCGGGGAGATCTTCCCAAGTACGGCGAGCTGTAGCCATGCCTGCCCTTGGTAAGGGGCGGGGAGGGCGCTTCATTATAGCCATGCCCCTGCCCCGTTCCCCTCAATGAGGTCACGGTTTGTTGGAGTCGCCGGCCAAATCCCCAAAGCCGGCTTCTCTAGAAGTCGTCCCTGGGAGTCGGCCATGAGCGGGCAGCCGGCCGCCTTGCCGTAGACTCCCCAGGAGGCGGCTCTTCGCTCTGTGGTCTTGAGGGGCGCAGCCTGCCCCGATGTTTTGAAAGGTCATGGGGCTCGGGTTGGCCTACCCGTGGCCCATTACTCCGACAATGATCAAGTCTCCGGGATCCTCAAATCTACAACCAAACTCATCCTTTTGAATCTATATTCATACTCATAGTTCTGGTTTTGCAGGTCATAGATCTGGGCTTGGAGGTGCTCGATTTTCTTGTGAAGCTTGAAGATGGTCTCCCCAATGTTCTTGGCATCCAGCTTGTGGTTGTTGGTGAACTTCGCAATCATCATGTGGTTGGCGTTGAGTCCGCGTTCCACCATCCCCTGGGACTTGAAAACTTGTTGCTCCATTGCTTCGAGTCTTGTCTCCACACTTCCGGTCCTCCTTGGTCCCTCAACATCGCAGATGTCCAGTACCCCCTCACGCATATCAATGGTTTGAGGGTGTTGCAGCACCTCCGCGAGGTAAGGATTGATGACCTCCTTGAAAAACTTGTCCTTGGGGGCGCTTGAAGATGTCATGGTGATCTAAATCTGTCAGAAAAACAGCTCGAAACAAAAAGAGGGGATATTTGCGTGGTATGGTGGTCAAAACCTTCGGGAGATTATATAATGAATTTTTACTTACCAAAAGAAGTATTGTGCAAGAAATCGGAGTCCGGAGGGTGCACGAGGTGCCCACGAGGCAGGGGGCGCGCTCTCCACCCTCGTGGATGCCTGGTGTCCTTTCCGGACTGCTTCTTATTTTCCTATTTTTTTAATATTCCAAAATGGAGAAAAATTGCTATTAGAATTGTTTTGGAGTCGATTTACTTACTGTACCACATACCTATTCCTTTTCGGAGTCTGAAACATTCTGGAAAGTGTCCCTTATGTACTCCTCCGGGATTACGGTGTCAATAACATTGGTTTCAATATTTATGGGATTACCTGAGATATAATGATTGATTCTTTGACCGTTCACCCCCTCGCATTTGTTCCTTCAAAGTTGTTGATTTTTATGGCACCGGAACGATAGACTTCCTCGATAACGTAAGGACCTTCCCATTTACAGAGTTCCTGCAAAAAATCTTAAACCAGAGTTATATAACAGAACATAATCACCTACATTAAACTCATGTTTTTGTATCCTTTTGTCATGCCATCTTTTAACCTTTTCTTTAAATAGTTTGGCATTCTCATAGGCATGGGTCCTCCACTCATCATGTGAGCTAATGTCAAATTGTCTCTTTTTCCCAGGCAAGTTTGAAATCATAATTGAGATCTTTAATGGCCCAATATGCCTTATGTTCTAGTTCGAGAGGTAAGCGACAGGCTTTTCCATAAACCATATTATATGGAAAAATACCCATACGATTTTTATATGCAGTTCTATAGGCCATAATGCATCATCAAGTTTCTTGGACCAATTCTTTCTAGACCTATTAACAGTTTTTTGCAAAACTAATTTAAGCTCTCTATTACTCAGTTCTACTTGACCACTAGACTGCGGGTGGTATGGAGATGCAATTCTATGATTAACATCATACTTAACAAGCATGTTACGAAAGGCACCATGAATAAAATTTGAACCACCATCAGTCATTAAGTATCTAGGGACTCCAAACCTCGGAAAAATAACTTCTTTAAGTATCTTAATAGAGGTGTTATGATCAACACTACTAGTTGGAATAGCTTCTACCCACTTAGTAACGTAATCAACAGCAAATAAATATGTGTATGCCCATTAGACGAAGGAAACGGTCCCATATAGTCGAAGCCCCAAACATCAAATGGTTCAATAACAAGTGAATTGTTCATAGGCATTTCTTGACGTCTACCAATATTACCAATTCTTTGACATTCATACAAGACAAGACAAACTTACGGGCATCCATGAAAAGAGTAGGCCAATACAAACAGGATTGCAATACCTTATGTGCAGTTCTATCTCTAGCATGGTGTCCTCCATAAGCCTCAGAGTGACACTTGCGAAGGATATGTTCCTGTTCATGCTCAGGTACACAATGTCTAATGACACCATCTACTCCTTCTTTATAAAGGTGTGGGTCATCCCAGAAGTAATGTCTTAAATCATAGAAAAACTTTTTCTTTTGTTGGTATGTGAAACTAGGTGGTATAGATTTAGCAACAATGTAATTAGCATAATCAGCATACCATGGAGCAATACGAGAAGCATTTATGATAGCTAATTGTTCATCAGGAAAGCTATCATCTATAGGTAGTGGGTCATCAATAACATTCTCTAACCTGGACAAATTGTCTGCAACGGGATTCTCAGCTCCCTTTCTATCAATAATATGCAAATCAAATTCTTGTAGCAAGAGAACCCATCAAATAAGTCTAGGTTTAGCATCTTTCTTTCCATAAGGTATTTAATAGCAGCATGATCAGTGTGAACAGTTACTTTAGAATCAACAATATAAGGTCTGAACTTATCAGAAGCAAATACAACTGCTAAAAATTCTTTTTCAGTAGTAGCATAATTTTTGTGGGCACCTTCTATAGTTTTACTAGCATATTGGTTAACATTTAATTTCTTATCAACTCTTTTTCCTAGAATAGCACCTACAACATCATCACTAGCATCACACATAATTTCAAAGGGTAAATTCCAATCGGGTGGTTCAACAATAGGTGCAGAAATCAAGGCTTTCTTAAGTATTTCAAATGCTTCTAAACAATCATTAGCAAAGACAAAAGGAATATCTTTTTGTAAGAGATTAGTCAGAGGCCTAGAATTTTTGAGAAGTCTTTAATGAACCTCCTATAAAAACCGGCATGACCAAGGAAACTTCTTATACCTTTAATGTCCTTAGGACATGTTATCTTTTCAATAGAATCAACTTTAGCTTTATCAACTTCAATACCTCTTTCAAAAACTTTATGCCCCAAGACAATACCTTCATTAACCATAAAGTGGAACTTCTCCCAATTCAAGACAAGATTAGTTTCTTCACATCTCTGCAAAACTCGATCAAGGTTGCTTAAGCAATCATCAAAAGAAGTTCCCTATAAGCAAAGGTAGCAGGTGCATTACATAAACCAAAAGGCATACACCTATAAGCAAAGGTATCGAAAGGGCAAGTAAAAGTGATCTTTTCCCGATCCTCTTTCAACACAGGTATTTGAGAGAAACCAGAATAACCATCTAGAAAGCAAAAATATGTATGTTTGGATAATATTTCTAGCATTTGTTCAATAAAAGGTAAAGGGTTGTTGGAAATATGCCCTAGAGGCAATAATAAAATGGTTATTATTGTATTTCCTTGTTCATGATAATTGTCTATTGTTCATGCTATAATTGTATTAATTGGAAACCGTAATACATATGTGAATACATATACCACAACATGTCCCTAGTAAGCCTCTAGTTGACTAGCTCGTTGATCAATAGATGGTTATGGTTTCCTGACCATGGACATTGGATGTCATTGATAATGGGATCACTTCATTAGGAGAATGATGTGATGGACAAGACCCAATCCTAAGCATAGCACAAGATCGTGTAGTTCGTTTGCTAAGAGCTTTTCTAATGTCAAGTATCATTTCCTTAGACCACGAGATTGTGCAACTCTCGGATACCGTAGGAATGCTTTCGGTGTACCAAACGTCACAACATAACTGGGTGGCTAAACAGGCACACTACGGGTATCTCTGAAAGTGTGTGTTGAGTTGGCACAAATCGAGAATGGGATTTGCCACTCCGTGTGACGGAGAGGTATCTCTGGGCCCACTCGGTAATGCATCATCATAATGAGCTCAATGTGACTAATGAGTTAGCCACGGGATCATGTGTTACGAAACGAGTAAAGTGACTTGTCGGTAACGAGATTGAACGAGGTATTGGGATACTAATGATCGAATCTCGGGTAAGTAACATACCGATAGACAAAGGGAATTGTATATGGGATTGATTGAATCCCCGACATCGTGGTTCATCCGATGAGATCATCATGGAACATGTGGGAACCATTATGGGTATCCAGATCCCGCTATTGGTTATTGGCCAGAGATATGTCTCGGTCATGTCTGCATGGTTCCCGAACCCGTAGGGTCTACACACTTAAGGTTCGGTGACGCTAGAGTTGTTATGGGAAATAGTATGTGGTTACCGAAGGTTGTTCAGAGTCCCGGATGAGATCCCCGACGTGACGAGGAGTTCCGGAATGGTCCGGAGGTGAAGATTGATATATTGGACGAAGGGTAATGGAGTCCGGAATTGTTCCGGGGGTATCGGGTGACGACCAGCGTGTCTGAAAGTGGTTTCGGAGGCCCGACCAAGTGTTGGGGGGCCTTATGGGCCAAGGGGAAGGGGCACACCAGCCCACTAAGGGGCTGTGCGCCCCTCCCATCCCATCTCACGTAACCAGGAGAGGTGGGGGTGCCTCCCCTAGGGCAGCCTCCCCTCCTGGCTTGGGGGGCAAGTCTCCTAGGGGTGGAGGCGCCCAAAACCCATCTAGGGTTCCCTCCCTGGCCGTCGCCCCTCCCCTAGATGGGATATGAAGGGGCCGTGCCCCTCTCCCCTTCTCCTATAAATAGTGGGGGTGGGAGGGCTGCCAGAGGATGGAGACCCTTCCCCTGGCGCAGCCCCTTCCCCTCTCCTACACCACCTCCTCCTCCGTAGCGCTTGGCGAAGCCCTGCCGGAGAACCACGAGCTCCATCACCACCACGCCGTCGTGCTGTCGGAGTTCTCCCTCAACTTCTCCTCCCCCCTTGCTGGATCAAGAAGGAGGAGACGTCCCCGAGCTGTACGTGTGTTGAACGCGGAGGCGTCGTTGTTCGGCGCTTAGATTGGAATCGACTGCGAACTGAATCGCTGCGTGTACGACTTCATCAACCGCGTTCTTGTAACGCTTCCGCTTAGTGATCTTCAAGGGTATGAAGATGCACTCTCTCTCCTTGCTAGTATGTCCTAAATTGATCTTGGTGACACGTAGGAAAATTTCGAATTATTGCTACATTCCTCAACAGTGGCATCATGAGTTAGGTCTATGCGTAGATTCTATGCACGAGTAGAACACAAAGTAGTTGTGGGCGATGATTTGTTCAATTTGCTTGCCGTTACTAGTCCTATCTTGATTTGGCGGCATTGTGGGATGAAGCGGCCCGGACCGACCTTACACGTACACTTACATGAGATAGGTTCCACCGAATGACATGCACTTGATGCATAAGGTGGCTAGCGGGTGTCTGTCTCTCCCACTTTAGTCGGATCGGATTCGATGAAGAGGGACCTCATGAAGGGTAAATAACAATTGGCATATCACCATTGTGGCTTTTGCGTAGGTAAGAAACGTTCTTGCTAGAAACCCATAGCAGCCACGTAAAACATGCAACAACAATTAGAGGACGTCTAACTTGTTTTTGCAGGGTATGCTATGTGATGTGATATGGCCAAAAGGATGTGATGAATTATATATATGTGGAGTATGAGATTGATCATGTTCTTGTAATAGGAATCACGACTTGCATGTCGATGAGTATGACAACCGGCATGAGCCATTAGAGTTGTCTTAATTTATTGTATGACCTATGTCAATGAAAAACGCCATGTAATTACTTTACTTTATTGCTAACCGTTAGCCATAGTAGTAGAAGTAATAGTTGGCGAGACAACTTCATGAATACATGATGATGGAGATCATGGTGTCATGCCGGTGACGAAGGTGATCATGGTGTCATGCCGGTGACGAAGGTGATCATGCGCACCTCGAAGATGGAGATCAAAAGGCGCAAGATGATATTGGCCATATCATGTCACTTTATGATTTTCATGTGATGTTTGTCATGTTTACATCTTATTTTCTTAGAACGACGGTAGCATAAATAAGATGATCCCTCGCTAAAATTTCAAGAAAGTGTCCCCCTAACTGAGCACCGCTGCGAAGGTTCGTTGCTTCGAAGCACCACGTGAAGATCGGGTGTGATAGATTCTAACGCTCGCATACAATGGGTGTAAGCCAGATTTAAACATGCGAAACACTTAGGTTGACTTGATGAGCCTAGCATGTACAGACATGGCCTCGGAACACAAGAGACCGAAAGGTCGAACATGAGTCGTATAGTAGATACGATCAACATGAAGATGTTCACCGATGATGACTAGTCCGTCTCACGTGATGATCGGACACGGCCTAGTTGACTCGGATCATGTATCACTTAGATGACTAGAGGGATGTCTATCTAAGTGGGGGTTCATTAAATAATCAGATGAACTTAATTATCATGGACATAGTCAAAAGGTCTCTGCAAATTATGGCGTAGCTTACACTTTAGTTCTACTGTTTAAGATATGTTCCTAGAGAAAATTTAGTTGAAAGTTGATAGTAGAAATTATGCGGACTGGGTCCGTTAACTAAGGATTATCCTCATTGCTGCGCATAAGGCATATGTCCTTAATGCACCGCTCAGTGTGCTGAACCTCGAGTGTCGTCTGTAGATGTTGGGAAACATCTGACATACACGTTTTGATGACTACGTGATAGTTCGGTGCATAATGCTAATGGTTTAGAATTGTGGCACCAAAGACATTTTTGAAACATTGCAGAACATATGAGATGTTCCAAAGACTGAAATTGGGATTTCAGACTAGTGCCCACGTCAAGAGGTATGAGACCTCTGACAAGTTTCTTAAGCCTGTAAACTAAGGGAGAAAAGCTCAATCGTTGAGCATGTGCTTATATTGTCTAAGTACTACAATCGCTTGAATCGAGTGGGAGTTAATCTTCCAGATGAGATAGTGATGGTTCTCCATAGTCACTGCCACCAAGATATTAGAGCTTCGTGACGAACTATAACATATCAGGGATAGACATGATGATCCTTGAGCAACTCGCGATGTTTGACACCGCGAAAGTAGAAATCAAGTAGGAGCATCAATTGTTGATGGTTAAACCACTAGTTTCAAGAAGGGCAAGGGAAAGAAGGGATACTTCATGAAACGGCAAATCAGTTGCTGCTCTAGTGAAGAAACCCAAGGTTGAACCCAAACTCGAGACTAAGTGCTTCTGTAATGAGGGGAATGGTCACTGAAGCAGAACTACCCTAGATACTTGGTATATGAGAAGGCTGGCAAGGTCGACAGAACT
Organism: Triticum dicoccoides; assembly: GCF_002162155.2. Classification (NCBI taxonomy): domain Eukaryota; kingdom Viridiplantae; phylum Streptophyta; class Magnoliopsida; order Poales; family Poaceae; genus Triticum; species Triticum dicoccoides. The sequence goes on from NC_041392.1 coordinate 493,513,178, forward strand.
ATTTTGAATATACGTTATATTATTGTGTACTTTACTAGTACTCCTAGTAGCACCAGGGTAATAAATACCGGTTCGGTTGCTAAGTGTTAGTAACTCGAAATAAAAGGCTGCGGAGACTAGATAAAGGTGAGATGATGATATGTGTTGGAAGTGTTTCCAAGGTTGATGTGATCAAACATCGCACACTCCCTCTACCATCGGGATTGGTGTTAAACCTAAATAATTGTTATTTGGTGTTTGCGTTGAGCATAAACATGATTGGATTATGTTTATCACAATACGGTTATTCATTTAAGGAGAATAATGGTTACTCTGTTTATTTGAATAATACCTTCAATGGTATTGCACCTAAAATGAATGGTTTATTAAATCTCGATCGTAGTGATACACATGTTCATGCCAAAAGATATAATATAGTAATGATAGTACCACATACTTGTGGCACTGCCATTTGCGTCATGTTGGTATAAAATGCATGAAGAAGCTCCATGTTGATGGATCTTTGGACTCACTCGTTTTTGAAAAGATTGAGACATGCGAACCATGTCTATTGGTAGATATGCATGAAGAAACTCCATATAGATGGATCGTTTGGACTCACTTGATTTTGAATCACTTGAGACATGCAAATCATACCACATGGGCAAGATGACTGAAAGGCCTCATTTTCAGTAAGATGGAATAGAAAGAAACTTGTTGGAAGCAATACATTTTGATGTGTGCAGTCCAATGAGTGCCGAGGCACGCAGTGGATATTGTTATGTTTTTACTTCACAGATGATTTGAGTAGATGTTGAGTATATTTACTTGATGAAACACAAGTCTGAATTATTGAAAGGTTTAAGTAATTTCAGAGTGAAGTTGAAGATCGTTGTGACAAGAGGATAAAATGTCTATGATATGATCATAGAGATGAATATCTGAGTTATGTGTTTGGTACACAATTAAGACATTGTGGAAATTCTTTCACAACTAATACCGCCTGGAACACCATAGTGTGATGGTGTGTCCGAACATCATAACTGCACCCGATTGGATATGGTGCATAACATGATGTCTCTTATCGAATTACCACTATCGTTTATGGGTTAGGCATTAGAGACAACCACATTCACTTTAAATAGGGCACCACACAATTCCGTTGAGACGACACCGTGTGAACTATGCTTTAGAAAAACCTAAGCTGTCGTTTCTTAAAAGTTTGGGGATGCGATGCTTATGTGAAAAGTTTTAGGCTGATAAGCTCGAACCCAAAGCGGATAAATGCATCTTCATAGAATACCCAAAACAGTTGGCTATACCTCCTATTTCAGATCCGGAAGCAAAAGTGATTGTTTCTAGAAACTGGTCCTTTCTCGAGGAAAAGTTTCTCTCGAAAGAATTGAGTGGGAGGATGATGGAGACTTGATGAGGTTATTGAACCGTCACTACAACTAGTGTGTAGTAGGGCACAGGAAGTTGTTCCTGTGGCACCTACACCAATTGAAGTGGAAGCTTATGATAGTGATCATGAAACTTCAGATCAAGTCACTACCAAACCTCATAGGTCGACAAGGATGCGTACTACTTCAGAGTCGTACGTAATCCTGTCTTGGAAGTCATGTTGCTAGACAATGAACCTACGAGCTATGGAGAAGCGATGGTGGGCCCGGATTCCGATGAATGGCTCGAGGCCATAAAATCCGAGAGAGGATCCATGTATAAAAACAAAGTATAGACTTTGGAAGAACTACTTGATGGTCGTAAGGCTGTTGGGTGCAGATGGATTTTAAATGGAAGACGGACAATGATGGTTTTTTTGAGAACTAATGACAGTGAGCAAATCCCACTGCCTTTGTATTAAAATAATAAGGTTAGGGGGGTTAGAGAGTTCAGACTGTACAAAATTACATGTTGTGAGAGGGGGTGGGGGGTTGTTAGCTAAACAACACAACCGAACAGAAAATCAAAGCAAGTTGACAATGGAAGTGATGCAAGGAGCCAGCTCCCGCCTAGCTCTATGAGCCAGCATAGCAAAATCCTTCCTGAACCTGCCCCTCCAAGAATCAAAGGAAGCCTGAATCCCCCTGAAGTGTTTGTCATTCCTCTCCTTCCAAATCCCCCAAGCAGCAACCGTGAAGACTTCTAAGAACATTGGCCTTGTCCACCTGCTCTTGCCTTCATGAACCATTTTAATCCAGTCAGGGTCATTTGGCCAATGTATTCCCAGCGCAGCCCAGCACCTTTGACAGAAAGGGCAGGCGAAGAAGAGATGAGCAATGTCTTCCTCGGGCGGCTGGTTACAGAGGAGACAGGCGTAGTTATCATTCTGGATTCTGAAGTGTCTGCGTCGAAGCATATTCCTGGTATTCAGTCTGTCAGCCAGCAACAGCCACAGGAACACCTTCCATTGCATCGTGCACTTGGTTTTCCAAATCAACCCAAAGATCTGATCTGCCTGAACCTGACTAAAGCAGTGCTCATAATATTTGGAAGATCGAAAGTTTGTCCCCCCCAAACACATGACCATACGTCCCTGTCTTCATTCAAAGCCATTTCAAGGGTTTCCGACTGTATCTGAATAACCTCATTCTTAGCTTCCACTGACAGCGGCAGGTGGAACACCTCCCCCAATCTTTATGACGACAAGAGATGTCTAACAGACACATCTGGATTTCGAGCAAACGAAAATGCTCTCGGGTACCTGTCTTGAAGAGTATCCGTGTTCCAACTGTCCTTCCAGAATAAGATCGTATCACCGGCAAACACTTCAGCTTTAGTGATTCCTCTGTATATATCAGACATCGACATAAGGTCTCTCCACCAGAAGGAGCCACACGGGTCAGAGGCATGAGGTATTTTGTCCACATAGTACGAGTCCCAAATCAGTTTGACCCAAGGGACACCATGTTTATTATAAAACTTGTGAAGTTGCTTTAACAGGAGCCCCTGGTTTTGGGTTTTGAGATCAATGATCCCCAGACCACCTTTGCTCTTTGGTTTGCACACCATATCCCAAGCTGCCAAGGAGCTACCCTTGGGCCCATCATCAGATTTTCTCACCCAAAGACACGATCTCCTCAGTTTATCCAGGTGCTCAATGATCCTAGGGTTTATCTTGATGGAGCACATGGCATAAACGACCAGGGAAGTGACCACAGAGTTGAGAAACGTAAGCTTGGAGCCATAGTCCAGGAGCGAGATTGCAGCAGGCATCTTACGTTGAACGGAGGCTACCATTGGCATCAAGTCACTCAAGCTCGGGCGTGTGGTACCCATGGGCAGGCCCAAATAAGTGAACGGCATGGTGCCAAGAGAGCAGCCAAAGATAGCAGCAATCTCCCCTGCCAGCATCGGGTCACAATTGATGGGCACTAGAGTTGACTTGTGGAAGTTTATTTTCAGGCCCACCGACTTCGTGTAGTCAACTAGGATGGACTTCAGAACATGCGCCTGCGAGACTGAGGCCTGGAGCACAGCGATCATGTCATCAGCATACTGAATGACTGGGTAGTTGCTGTCAGAAGTAGGAAGAGGTAGTTGAAGCAGTCCATTCCACGTGGCATCATTGATTGCTGACTGAAGCAGGTCCGCCGCAAGGACAAAGATCAGAGGGGACAGAGGGTCTCCCTGTCGGACTCCACAAAGGCAGTCAAACAGTTTTCCGGGGGCTCCATTGAGCAAAACCGAGGAACTACCAGAAGAAAAAATGCATTTGATCCATCCCAGCCACTTCTCATCGAAACCCATATGTTTCATGATCTCGATCATTGGTTCATGCTGGATGGTGTCGAATGCCTTCGCAAAGTCTAACTTTAAGATGCAACACGCTCTCCCCGACGACTGGCACTGATGTATGTATTCAAACGCCCAGGCCAGGAAGTCCTGGATCGATCTCCCCTTCAAGAAACCATATTGGTTCCGATGAATGATTTTGAGAACCAGCTTCTGCAGACGGTTAGCCAGCAATTTAGTTATCAGTTTCAGGCAACAATTGAGCAGCGTGATGGGTCTGAAATCATTGGCAGTTTCAGGCGACTGGGTTTTTGGGATTAGAGTTATGAACCCCGAGTTCAGACTCTTGAGATCAATGGTACCCTCATAAAAGTCATTGCATAATCTATAGAAGTCGTGTTTGATAATGTGCCAGCACGATTTCAGGAAACACCCGTTAAAGCCATCCGGGCCGGGCGCTCTATCCGATGGCATCTCTCTAACCACAGTGTCAATTTCCTCATGTGTGAAAGGCATGGTTAGTCCCTCCAGCCCTTCCACTTTCTTAATGATTCTAGACAGGTCAAATTTCATCTCAAATTCACCTTTCTTGCCCAATCTCTCTCTGAAGGTATTGAACAGCTCATTGGCTTTACCCACATGATCTGTTACCAGCGAACCGTCTGGAAGTTTCAGTGAGGATATGGAGTTCTTGCGATATCTTTCCGAGGCCGCCGAGTGAAAGAATTTGGTGTTGTCACCCCCGCAAGAGAACCATCTTACCGTATACCTCTTTTTCCAATATTCTCGTTTGTAGCCAAGGAGGGTGAGTAGGTGGGTTTTGAGAATATCCCTGAAGTTTGTTTCTGGGACCGATAGCGGCCTTTTGTCCTCGATATTGTCAAGTTCCAGGAGAGCCCAGTTTGTATTATCAATACAAAGGTTCAGCCTAGAGATCCGCTTACTCCAGCGTTTAAGGGCATACCTTAGGTTCTTAAGTTTTTTGCATAAGAGCTGAGCCGAATTCGGTGCAAAGCAATGTTTCTCCCAGGTTGATCTAACCAGCTCGAAGAAACCCGGATGAGAAATCCAGAAGTTTTCAAACCTAAATATCTTACTCTTAGGTACCGAGGATTCAATCGAAATCACATAGGGTGTGTGATCAGATACTGGTTTGGGAAGGGGACCCACTATGGTGTTCGGATAGTTTGAGGTCCAGTTAGACGATGTAAAGAACCAGTCAATTTGTTCTAGCAGTGGATCAGACTGCATACTACTCCACGTATATTGCCTGCCCTTAATTGGTAACTCAACCAGAGCCTGAGCGTGTATGAAGTCATTAAACGTGAGCATATCATTAGCATCTCCTCTCGGCTTGTTGCGATTATTTGGCGCTCTAATGTAATTGAAATCCCCACAAAATAACCAATCCTCATCATCAGGTATATCCAGGTCAAACAGCCAAGATGTGAAATCGGATCTTCCCTGCCCAGCGCAGGGACCATAAATATTAACAATTTTCCAGGACTTGCCAGTGTGCACAGAGGTTAGCTGAATGCCCAATGCAAAAGATTCAGAGCAAAAAACACAACCAGCGAAAATAGAGCTATCCCGTAGCACAATAAGACCACCGGAGGCCCCTTGGGAGGGCACAACCTCAAACTTATCAAATTTTTTCGGACAGAATAGTTTAACAAAAGCTAGATCGAAAGTAGCACGTTTAGTTTCTTGCAGACAAATAACTGAACACCCACTAGAACTGATAGCATTGCACAGCGCCAAAAGCTTCTTGTCGGAGTTAATCCCTCGGACATTCCAGCATAGAACTTTCCACGCCTTAAGCTGCATCCAGGCCACCAGTGTTACTCTTGTGCATCTCTTGCGTAGCAAGCAGCTTGTCTTCACTCAGCTGGCTCGAATGAACACCACACATATTAGTCCCAATGGACTGAATAGCATGGATAGAAGTGGGAGGTGGGACAGTATCAGATACCTTTTCATTGTTCCTAGCAGAAGAAGAGCCTGCAGTAGAAAGGCCAGCAATATAAGGGTCCTTCCTGGGCTTGACCTTGGAAACTGGTATTCTCCTGTCAGACATTGGTGGCACCCGGAACCCATCATATTTGTTTGCGCGTGCACTGCGACGAAGGAGGACCATGTCCACATTGGCTGTCTCCGTGAGTATCATACGCCCGATTGGGCCTGCATCAAGAGCCATGGAATCACGGACTTCCAAGTTCACATCGGGTTCCAACCTTGAGGTGTCAATCAATTGAAGATCACATGTAGGTTTTCCAAACCAAGCAGACAGAACAGTGACATTACCCATCTGAAACATTGGGCCAAAGATACGGCCGAAGATATCAACTTCAGGCCGTATAAGAGCAAGCACAGCCAAGCACATGCGATTAAGATGGAGTTGAATGCCAGTGAAAGGGTTAAGCGGATAGCACACTGTTTGAGGGGTTTCAGCAGGTAGTATAGCTCTAGTGTAGATCCTCTTTAACATCCCTCCCATCCATGATAGCAAATCACTGTCAGTGACAAAGAACAGAGCAGAAACAGAGCCTCCAGCTCGGACAAATGCATGGGCTGCAGAGGGGACACCATTTATGAAATTATCAGCCAATTCCTCGACATACGAAAGCTCAGACCACACATCAGACAGATTGTCAACCAGATTATGTTCCTGCTGCACACCATCCATCAAAGATGGACCATCATATTCAAAGTAGGTTCTGAAACTGAATCCTGTGTACGGTGGTGGCACCACTAGCCACGGACTCCAGTCATTGGCATGATGCTGATCCTGTGCGTGTTGATTACCATGCCACGCTGCCTCATTAGCTTCTTGCTGGGCCTCCATCTCATTGATTCGAGCCTGTTGCATGATCGTGTAGTAGGGCAGAGTGTACGGGTGTGGAGAAGCATTCGGGAGAGGGGGAGTATCCTCTGTCCCTTGCAGACCAGGTACAGTATCTCTGCCATTCAAAACATAAACGGGGACAGACCAAGAGCGTCCCAAACCCGGCAGCATTCCAACTTTAGTGACCAGCAGACTATGGGGGACTTCCGCAATATCCTTAATGTGGCACTTGACCAGAACCCTAGCTTTATTCTCATTCGGTCTTGGCCATGACAGCAGTTTACCAAAACGCGAGACCGCCTTATGAACATAATGTTCAGTCATGTAATCCATAGGAAAAGCAAGCATTAAGATCCAGACTTCGTATTGAAAAGCAGGCATTCTCATGTTAATCCCCTCGTCATGGGGGATTAGTGTGAAGTAAGAATCATCAGTCAATGCGTGCGGCCTCTCTCTAATGGCGTCATCTCTACTCTGAACATCAACAAAAGCAACACAACCCACAGCGATCGGATAGACAAACTCATCCTCAATCTGATACTCCAAATCCTCCCTAATTATCCGGCAGACTTCTTCTAGCCAAAATCTTTTCTGATGATCTGGAACAGGGGGGGTGATCTCAATCAGAGCATACCTCTCGTGGTTCAGCGGCGCCTCATCCACCACCATGGTGCTCCTCTGCGGGCGATGATCTGGCCCTCGCTTAATGTGTGAACCGACGGGAGTGAAGGCAAACGGCCTAACTGGAAAGTTCGCCATGGCGATGCCAGTAGGGTTTTTCGAGGACTCCGGTCTTGGAGCAGGGGATGCAGGGGCAGAGGAGAAGGAGGAGGCGTATGAAACTGGGGATACTGAATCTGATTGGGCCCCCAGGGCGGTGGAGTTGACAGCTGCGATGGGAGGGGGTATTCAGAGCGTCAAGCAATGGGGAAAGGACACGTCAACACTACATGTGATTTTCTGTTTCACCTTCCATAACAAACCCTGGTTGTTACCGTGTTTATCCCGCCTACCCCCCTGGCAGCCGATATCTTTCCGTTCCACAAGAGGAGGCGTAGTCAGTTTAAAGGTCTTGGGCCGCCAATAGTAGGCCGGCCCAATCCAACCCCCTCGACACGTAACATGGCCCAACAAGTTACACGAGCTGCATCTCTATAGGCCAGGACAGCTACGACTTATATGTTCCCTGCTGTTACACGCCAGACAGGTTTGAAGCTTACGGCCCAACATGCATGCTTCACCCCGATCAGGAAGATATTCTGGACATAAACATTGATCGATAAGGTGGATACAACATTGCCATAAGATACCTGGGCAATCCGTGGTAGGGTGGCCATGACGCGAGCATTTGGAGCATTTAAGCAAACGAGAATCAATATAATCTTGAGATGGGACATCAGCAATCTGGACCGTAGAGGCGACTTCAGTATTAGAATAACCCGCTTGCCAACCGTCCATAATATGGTATAGCTTCTCATCAGCAATGGAATCCCAATATGAATCACGAAAACGAGATCCCTTGAAAGAAGGTAGGGCTTGCACAATTTGTTTTCCAGAGCAAACAAAATCTCCCAAACGGATATTCAGCTCTTGATCCGCAATCACCGGAAATTTGAACTGCCCAAAAAAGATTCCATCGGCGGCTGACTGCCGACTCCAGTCTAGCGTGGAACCTTGTGAATAATCATGCGAATGCACCAAATGTTGAGCAACTAAGTTTAGCTGGTCAAATTTACTTTGTTGATCTTGGAGCCATTTTGATTTGATCGCCAAAGAGCGGGATCCCACCTCGTGCAGAAAACTATCCGCATGCCAACCAACTTCATGATGAACACCAGCGTGATCAGGGACTCCACGAAATAGATGAAAATGACAGATAAAATCTGGCCAGATCTAATCCTTAAGACCATAGATAAAGTGTCCCACACGGTTGGAGGCAACCGAGAATCGAAAACAACGATCACTTAGTTGCAAAACCCTAAATTTTGATGCGAGGCCGCCAATGCAAGATTGGAGCGCTAAGGCCACAGATTCCTCAATCAACTTGAATGAAGCCGACGAGAAAGAAACAACAAGGAAGAATTCCTTGGAGGATCCCGGGTTGGCCCCAGCGAAGTGCACCGAAGATCCAAACTTGGCACGTACCTGAGATTCAATCGCCAAGCCCGGAGAGAAGTCCCAATGGAGGAGGCTCTCCATGAGTAGATGGTGGATGCCACAGCCGGAGTGGCCCGTGACAGGGGAAGGGGTGGTGGTGGCTGCCGGCGCCGGAGTGGCCACCGGCGGGGGCCGCCTAGGGAGGCGCCAAGGGAGTCGCCTAGGGAGGCGCCACAAAGCTCGTCTGACCGTACTGCTCTTCCCACACCTGCTGTTATTCTCCGGCGACGGACAATGATGGTAAGTGTCACCATTAAGAAAGCTTGACTTGTCGTTAAGATATTTTCCGACAAGTTCAAGGAGTTGACTATGATGAGACTTTCTCACTCGTAGCGATGCTAAGAGTCTGTTGGAATTATGTTAGCAGTTACTGCATTATTTATGAAATCTTGCAGATAGGATGTCAATACATTGTTTCCTCGATGATTTTCTTGAGGAAAGGTTGTATGTGATACAACCAGAAGGTTTTGTCAATCCTGAAAGATGCTAACAAGTATGCAAAGATCCAGCAATCCTTCTAAGGACTGGAGTAAGCATCTCGGAGTTGGAATGTACGCTTTGATGAGATGATCAAAGATTTTGGGTTTATACAAAGTTTATGAGAAACTTGTATTTCCTAAGAAGTGACTGGGAGCACTACAGAATTTTTGATGAGTATATGTTGTTAACATATTGTTGATCAAAAATGATGTAGAATTTCTGGAAAGCATACAGGGTTATTTGAAAAGTGTTTTTCAATGGAAAACCTGGATTAAGCTACTTGAACATTGAGGATCAAGATCTATAAGGATAGATAAAAAACGCTTAATAGTACTTTAAATGAATACATACCATGACAAGATTTTGAAGGAGTTCAAAATAGATCAGCAAAGGAGTTCTTGGCTGTGTTACAAGGTGTGAGTATTGAGTAAGACTCAAGACCTGACCACGACAGAAGAGACAGAAAGGACGAAGGTCGTCTCCTATGCTTTAGACGTAGGTTCTACAATATGCTATGCTGTGTACCGCACCTGAAGTGTGCCTTGCCATGAGTCAGTCAAGGGGTACAAGAGTGATCCAGGAATGGATCACATGACAGCGGTCGAACTTATCTTTAGTAACCAGTGGACTAAGGAATTTTCTCGATTATGGAGGTGGTAAAAGAGTTCGTCGTAAAGGGTTACGTCGATGCAAAGTTTGACAGTAATCCGGATGACTCTGAGTAGTAAACCGGATTCGTATAGTAGAGTAGTTATTTGGAATAGCTCCAAGTAGCGCGTGGTAGCTACATCTACAAGATAACATAGAGATTTGTAAAGCACACATGGATCTGAAAGGTTCAGACCCATTGACTAATAAACCTCTCTCACAAGCAAGATATGAACAAACCCCATGGGTGTTGGATTCATTACAATCACATAGTGATGTGAACTAGATTATTGACTCTAGTGCAAGTGGGAGACTGTTGGAAATATGCCCTAGAGGCAATGATAAAATGGTTATTATTGTATTTCCTTGTTCATGATAATTGTCTATTGTTCATGCTATAATTGTATTAACTTGAAACCATAATACATTTGTGAATACATAGACCACAACATGTCCCTAGTAAGCCTCTAGTTGACTAGCTCATTGATCAATAGATGGTTATGGTTTCCTGACCATGTACATTGGATGTCATTGATAACGAGATCAAATCATTAGGAGAATGATGTGATGGAGAAGACCCAATCCTAAGCATAGCACAAGATCATGTAGTTTGTTTGCTAAGAGCTTTTCTAATGTCAAGTATCATTTCCTTAGACCATGAGATTGTGCAACTCCCGGATACCGTAGGAATGCCTTGGGTATAGCAAACGTCACAACGTAACTTGGTGTCTATAAAGGAACACTACGGGTACCTCCGAAAGTGTCTGTTGAGTTGGCACAAATCGAGACTGGGATTTTATCACTCCGTGTGACGGAGAGGTATCTTTGGGCCCACTCGGTAATGCATCATCATAATGAGCTCAATGTGACTAATGAGTTAGCCACGGTATCATGTGTTACGGGACGAGTAAAGTGACTTGCCGGTAACGAGTTTGAATGAGGTATTGGGATACCAACGATCGAATCTCGGGCAAGTAACATACCGATAGACAAAGGGAATTGTATACGGGATTTGATTGAATCCCTGACATCGTGGATCATCTGATGAGATCATCGTGGAACATGTGGGAACCAATATGGGTATCCAGATCCTGCTATTGGTTATTGGACGGGGAGATGTCTCGGTCATGTCTGCATGGTTCCCGAACCCATAGGGTCTACACACTTATGGTTCGGTGACGCTAGAGTTGTTATGGGAAATAGTATGTGGTTACCGAAGGTTGTTCAGAGTCCCGGATGAGATCTCGGACGCGACGAGGAGTTCTGGAATGGTCCGGAGGTGAAGATTGATATATTGGACGAAGGGTATTGGAGTCCGGAATTGTTCCGGGGGTATCGGGTGACGACCAGCGTGTCCGAAAGTGGTTTTGGAGGCCCCGGCAAGTGTTGGGGGCCTTATGGGCCAAGGGGAAGGGGCACACCAGCCCACTAAGGGCTGTGCGCCCCTCCCACCCCATCTCATGTAACCAGGAGAGGTGGGGGCGCCTCCCCTAGGGCAGCCTCCCCTCCTGGCTTGCGGGGCAAGTCTCCTAGGGGTGGGGGCGCCCAAAACCCATCTAGGGTTCCCTCCCTGGCCGCCGCCCCTCCCCTAGATGGGATCTGAAGGGGCCGGGCCCCTCTCCCCTTCTCCTATAAATAGTGGGGGTGGGAGGGCTGCCAGAGGACGGAGACCCTTCCCCTAGCGCAGCCCCTTCCCCTCTCCTACACCACCTCCTCCTCCGTAGCGCTTGGCGAAGCCCTGTAGGAGAACCACGAGCTCCATCACCACCACGCCATCGTGCTGTCGGAGTCCTCCCTCAACTTCTCCTCTCCCCTTGCTGGATCAAGAAGGAGGAGATGTCCCCGGGCTGTACGTGTGTTGAACACGGAGGCGCCGTTGTTCGACGCTTAGATCGGAATCGACCGCGATCTGAATCGCTGCGTGTACGACTCCACCAACCGCGTTCTTGTAACGCTTCCGCTTAGCGATCTTCAAGGGTATGAAGATGCACTCCCTCTATCTCGTTGCAAGTATCTCCTAGATTGATCTTGGTGACACGTAGGGAAATTTGGAATTATTGCTACGTTCCCCAACAAGGGTAATGATCCTTTCTAGTAGCTTTATTTAATTTATGGAAATCGATTACCATTCTATAACCTGTAACAATTCTTTGTGGGATCAATTCATCTTTATCATTAGGAACAACAGTAATACCTCCCTTCTTAGGGACACAATGGACAGGACTTACCCACTGACTATCGGCAACGGGATAAATTATACCTGCCTCCAGAAGCTTTAGTATTTCATTTCTTACCACTTCTTTCATCTTAGGATTCAACCATGTTGGTGATCAACAACCGGTTTAGCGTCTTTCTCCAATTTTATTTTGTGCTGGCATAGAGTGGGACTAATGCCCTTAAGATCATCAAGAGTATATCCAATAGCGGCACGATGCTTCTTCAGAGTTTTCAATAATTTCTCTTCTTCCTGCTCTGAAAGGTTTGCACTAATAATAACATGATATATCCTCTTTTCATCAAGATAAGCATATTTAAGAGTATCGGGTAATGGTTTAATCTCAAACATGGGATCACCCTTGGGTGGAGGAGTATCCCCTAGAATTTCAATAGGCAAATTGTGTTTCAAAATAGGTCCCTGTTTAAAGAATACTCCATCTATTTCCCTTCTTTCATTCATAAACATATCATTTTCATGGTCTAGCAAATATTGTTCTGAAGGATCATTAGGAGGCACGACAATAGAAGCAAGACCAATAATTTCATCTTTACTAGGAAATTACTCATCATGGGGTTGTCTACGAAATATAGCAAAATTAAAATCATGAGACATATCCCCTAAACCAACAGAAATAACATCCTTTTTGCAGTCTATCTTAGCATTAACAGTATTCAAGAAGGGTATACCAAATATAATGGGGCAAAAGTCATCTTGTGGGGAAGCAAGAATAAGAAAATCAGTAGGATATTTAATTTTCCCACACAAGACTTCAACATCTCTAACAATCCCAACTGGTGAAATAGTATCTCTATTGGCAAGCTTAATGGTAACATCAATATCTTCTATCTCAGCAGGTGCAATATCATGCATAATTTATTTATACATGGTATAAAGTATTGCACTGACACTACCACCCATATCACATAAGCCATGATAACAGTGATCTCCTATTTTAACAGAAACAACAAGCATGCCAACAACAGGTCTATGTTTATCTTTAGTACCGGGTCTAGCAATTCTAGCAGCTTCATCACAGAAGTAAATAACATGCCCATCAATATTATCGACCAAGAGATCCTTAACCATAGCAATACTAGGTTCAACTTTAATTTGCTCAAAGGGTGTAGGTGTTCTAGTATTACTCTTAGGAACCAAAGTTGAAGCTTTAGCATGATCCTTTATTCTAACAGGGAAAGGTGGTTTCTCAATATAAATGGTAGGAACAATAGGATCAACATAATAAGTGATAGTATTTTCTTCCACTTTAATAGGTTCAACTACTTTTACTTCAATGGGCGGATGATATTTAAACCACTTATCCTTAGGAAGATCAACATGAGTAGCAAATGATTCACAGAAAGAAGCTACTATCTCGGAGTCAAGTCCATATTTAGTGCTAAATTCACGAAATGCATCAGCATCCATAAAAGATTTAACACAATCAAACTTAGGTGTTGTACCTGACTCCTTACCTTCTTGAGTTCCCAATCTTCAGATTTGCATTTAATTCTGTCCAATGAATCCCATCTGAATCCAATAGTCTTCATCATAAAAGAACCAGTACAAGAAGTATCGAGCATGGAGTGATTATTGAGAGAAAGCCGAGCATTAAAATTCTGAATAATAATTTCTCTTGAGAGCTCATGATTGGGGCATGAATATAACATTGACTTAAGCCTCCCGCAAGCTTGAGCGATGCTTTCTCCTTCACGAGGCCAAAAATTATGTATATAATTACGATCACGATGAACCAGATGCATAGGATAAAACTTCTGATGAAATTCCAATTTCAATCGGTTGTAGTTCCATGATCCAATATCATCACATAGCCTAAAGCATGTCAATGCCTTTCCCTTCAAAGATAAAGGGAATACCTTCTTCTTGATAACATCCTCGGGCATACCTGCAAGCTTAAATAATCCACAAACTTCATCCACATAGATTAGGTGCACATCAGGATGCAAGGTTCCATCTCCTGTAAAAGGATTAGCTAGCAGTTTCTCTATCATACCCGAAGGAATTTCAATGTAAACATTTTCAGTTGGTTCAGTAGGTTGATGAGCAACTCTTTGCTCTACTGATCGGGGTGAAGATACCCCGAACAAGCCCCTCAAAGGATTAATTTCCATAGTAACAAGTGACAGTAAATTTCAGCACACCATATAAAATTTTCCTTACCAAATTCCACTTACCAAAGGTGCTTCACTCCCCGACAACGGCGCCAAAAAAGAGTCTTGATGACCCACAAGTATAGTGGATCTATAGTAGTCCTTTCGATAAGTAAGAGTGTCGAACACAACGAGGAGCAGAAGGAAATGACAAGCAATTTTCAGTAAGGTATTCTCTGCAAGCACTGAAATTATCGGTAACAGATAGTTTTGTCATTAGGTAATTCGTAGCGGGTAACAAGTAACAAAAGTAAACAAGGTGCAGCAAGGTGGCCCAATCCTTTTTGTAGCAAAGGACAATCCTGGACAAACTCTTATATAAAGGAAAGTGCTCCCGAGGACACATGGGCATTATCGTCAAGCTAGTTTTCATCATGCTCATATGATTCGCGTTCGTTACTTTGATAATTTGATATGTGGGTGGACCGGTGCTTGGGTACTGCCCTTCCTTGGACAAGCATCCCACTTATGATTAACCCCCTTTGCAAGTGTCCGCAACTACGAAAGAAGAATTAAGGTAAACCTAACCATAGCATGAAACATATGGATCCAAATCAGCCCCTTACGAAGCAACGCATAAACTAGGGTTTAAGCTTCTGTCACTCTAGCAACATCATCTACTTATTACTTCCCAATGCCTTCCCCTAGGCCCAAACAATGGTGAAGTGTCATGTAGTAGATGTTCACATAACACCACTAGAGGAAAGACAACATACATCTCATCAAAATACCGAACGAATACCAAATTCACATGACTACTTATAGCAAGACTTCTCCCATGTCCTCAGGAACAAACATAACTACTCACAAATCATATTCATGTTCATAATCATAGGGGTATTAATATGCATAAAGGATCTGAACATATAATCTTCCATAGAATAAACCAACTAGCATCAACTACAAGGAGTAATCAACACTACTAGCAACCCAGAGGTGCCAATATGAGGTTTTGAGACAAAGATTGGATACAAGAGATGAACTAGGGTTTCAAAGGAGATGGTGCTAGTGACGATGTTGATGGAAATTGACCCCCTCCCGTTGAGAGGATCGATGGTGATGATGATGGTGACGATTTCCCCCTCCCGGAGGGATGTTTCCCCGACAAAACAGCTCCACCGGAGCCCTAGATTGGTTCTAGCCAGAGACGGCGGCGCTTCGTCCTGAAAGCTTCCTTTTGATTTTTTCCAGGGAAAAAGACACCTTATACCAGAAGATGGGCATCGGGGGCCTGCTAGGTGGCCCACGAGGCTGGGGGCACGCCCCCACCCTCGTGGACGGTGGCTGGCTCCCTTGTGGTGCTTTCTTCGCCCAATGTTTTTAATATATTCCAAAACCGACTTTCATGGAGTTTCAGGACTTTTGGAGTTGTGCAGAATAGGTCTCTAATATTTGCTCCTTTTCCAGCCCAGAATTCCAGCTGCCGGCATTCTCCCTCTTCATGTAAACCTTGTAAAATAAGAGAGAAAAGGCATAAGTATTGTGACATAGTGTGTAATAACAGCCCATAATACAATAAATATCGATGTAAAAGCATGATGCAAAATGGACGTATCACCCTTCCCCTTCCCCGGCCCCTATCCTCTCTCTACTTCCTTGTTTGATACCCTTTTTGGGGTTGGATTTGAACCGGAAGGAGACCTTCATGGACGACATCGATGCCGATGATGAGGACGACCAGGACATGCATGACCCCACCCCCGAGCCCGACGAGCTTGACGAGGAGATCGTCAAGTCTGACCTCGAGCTCGACCACGACGGTGTCCTCCAGCCTGACCACGATGATGCGCCATAGAAGGTCGTTCCCCTGCTCCCTCCTCTGCCTTCCTCCATCATGGGTATGTAGATCCCCTTGCAGATTTACAAATTTTAAGGAGGCTATAGGCATGGGGAATTTCTTGGAGGGGCAATTGGTTTATAATTTTAGACACTACTACTTACTACCTTCAATCATACAAACGATCTTGTTTATACTATTAGTTAGTTGTTGTGCTGGTAGATTTAATTCGATTCCACCTATAGTCAACCACAAATATCTGCCTGCTAGTACAACTACTGCAACAATGGTGTCATGGAACTGATTTAATTCAGGTTCCAGGATAGCTTCTAGTTTGACATGTTATAGGAACTGTCAGTTTCATTTCATGGATGGTTACTTGCATAGCTATGCCACTTCTTGCACTGCGACACTTAATCCTGGATAAGCACACGACTCATGTATTGAAGTCTAGTACTTTTCATCATTGCACATTACATCACATGTACTGCTTGTATAATTGATAGCTCACGGCGTTCCCTGATTGCATGCTGCTTTCTCTGGCAGCAACAATGCAGGAGTAATGGCAACCCTTTCTCCCTCTCAAAGGATGGCATCGAGATGCAGTTTGCAACTAACCATGTCGGTATGAATCGATTACCAGCTCAACTCCCATGTACTACTTGACGAGCTGATGAACCAGCTACATACCCTGATATACAACGACTGATCATTTCCATATGAACTAGTCCGTCATATATAATTTTCTAAAACACAAATACTCGATGATTACAAGGAGAAGTAGTCCCTGTTTTTGCGTTACTCACTTTTCATGAAAGTTGCATACACGTTTTGTAAATTCAGATGTGTTATCATTGGATATGCACTCGTAGTACAACATAGATTAGTAAACACTTGGTCAGGAGTATGTTATCCTTGTTATCCTTTTTTAATTCAGAGGTGTTTTCACTTATTGGTGCTGAGAATAGTAGCAAGTAGCGTCACTTGAGATGGAATTCTTGCTTCAAGTAGGGTCACCTGAGATGGAATTCTTGCTTCAGTCATGGTGGTGTACCTACACGGCTTTGCTGTTAACTGCTCGAACTGAACTAATTGATTGATAGCCTTGTTGTACCTACACAAGCTAGCGGCGGACTAACAATTTGTACTGAATTAATTGATGTACCTAGAGGAAATAAACAGTAAACTCGAGACCCAGATCATTGTTGGGAATGCTGGTGATTGTTGTTGTGGGAGTACAGTTTCTTATTGCCTTATGTCAATGGACCCACTGATCTAAAGTCAGTCCTTAATGTGTGGATGGTTGTGCTATTTTGCAGGTTATTGGCCGAAGGTGTTTGAGATGGTCTTCCTGTTGGTGCATGAGGAAGAGGAAGTAAAGTCATTGATTTGTCCACCGAGGAAGATGAAGCGTGAAGTCTTTGATCTGTCCAGAGGGTAAGTCCTTGGTCTGTCCCACTTTTCCTTTGCTATGTGATTGTGACCTCCATGTGTTATCTACTTATCTGGACACTTTGGTTCATATACTATTCTTGTGATTTTCCAATGCTAGGTCAAGAAATGAATCCGTAACCTTTAATGAATTCAATGTATGATCTTGATGAGAACGAATGAATGAATGATATCATACCAAATTGTTTTTGCCCTTGATCAGTATCATTTGTGGTAGCTCCTAAGCAACATGATCTTTTTCTTTCTCCAAGTTCCTAAGTGTGGTGTTGTACTTTTGTTAACTAAATGGACAATTTTTAAATTTGGTGAACATTAGTAGCTTAGTTGTGCTAGATTGATGTCCTGCTAGCTGCTACTGTTAATTGTTACTGCCATGGTGTTGACACTGCTTAGAATATGTTCTGTGCCTTAATTCTAGTAGTATTTGTTGTCAAAAGCATGATTGTATTGTGAGCCATCAATTTCTTGGAGTCTTCTTAGAGCTTGCTGGTATTTACTTTTTTCCACCAATATAATATTTGCTAATATTTACTCATGGTTGCTATTGTTATCCATGCCCTCATGCTTTAGGATCGACCCTAGCTGGTTTTGTATTTGTTTAGTATTCTGTTCAATATTCTTTTCCTAGTTGTTGTATGTTCAAGGATATTGCTTTCATTCTGAATTTACAGCCATGATAATGATCATGTCATGTCTTTTACAGGAGCTCTAGGCTCAAGAAGTTGGAAAAAGGGAACGCTTCATCTTTGTAGCTAATTATATGTTCCTGGATGATGTGAATGGCTGTTATAGTACTTCATAGCAGCACTTTTGTAGTTGTTCTAAATTCCTGGATGATGTGAACTATGGCATGATTGTAATATATATAATATACTAATTTTGCTCGTCATTTCTGAAAATTTGAGTGATTGGGGCTCTCTTGACCAAAATACTGGTTATTTATTGCTGATACTTTATTGTTGATATGTCGGAAATGAAACATATACTATTTGGGCCCTAAAAAGGCCACAAATCAAACAATTCAGGGAAAATGAACAAAATTACTAAAAGAATCCATTGTGAAAAGGCGATGGCCAAGAAAATAAAAAGGCTTAGGCCCAAAAACAAAATAGATAAAAAAAGGCCATGGTCCATGAAATAAAAAGGCTAAAATGTTGGGCTCGGCGCATGTAGCTACCGAAAATTAATAGAAAAATATATGTTAAATAGGCTGAATTAATGGGCTCGGCCCATGTAAAACAGTGAACTGGGCCGGGCTGAATCTTGTCAATGACCTTTTCTTTTGGTCGCAATTTTGCCACGTCAGCTTGGCACGTCAGATCCGACGTGGCCTGGGCAGAGAGCTAGCGACCAAAACAGAAGGTCGTTGAACTAGTGACCTTTTCTTTTGGTCGTGGCCTTCCACGACCTTCTCACAGAGAAGGTCATTAATTTAATTTTATGACCGTCGGCTTTTGACCATCTGTTTTTCGTCAAAAAAGGTCGCAAATGAAAAACAATGACCTTTCAGTGACCAATAGTGATGGTCGCAAGTTGACATATTTCTTGTAGTGGTGTATAGTACGCCTATGGCTTACGCGAGAAGGTGCGTCGGCTACAGTCCACAGCCGGCGTGTCAAGCACACTAGATCGCTCCCCAAAAACACCTGCTCTGCTTCAGTCCCTTGATTCAAATTTTCAGTAGCCCCGGCATTTTACTCCCACCTTTGCATCCCTCGCAATCTCAAAAATATCTGCTTGCTCTTGATCCAAATTTTCAGTTGCCGTAGTATTTCCTCAAACACAACCTTGACCCCCCGAAACCATTGGTAGGTCGCCGCCATCACTGGCGCCTCCATCCTCAACCTCTGTCTATGTGCTGGGGAGCTCGAGGAGCCAATGGCCAAAAAGAGGTTTATCGCGGCCTTTTCGCCCGACATCGGTGAGGTGGCCGCCGAGGTGTCCCCGTCGTCCTCCACGGGCCAGATCTGCCATCGCCGGTCCCCCGATCTGCCCGCCGCCATGCACCTACGCCAGTTCGAGGACTTCCCCGTCCTCCCTCGGACCCGGCAGCCGACGAGGTCCTACCTCGGAGTCCGACAGCGGCGGTGGGGGACGTGGGTCACCAAGATTACAGATCGAGAGACCCACACCCGCCGGTGGCTCGGTAGATTCCACACAGCCGAGCTCGCGGCCATGGAGTACGACCGCTGGCAGGTCCGCTACCACGGCATGGCGGCTAGGCTTAATTTACCCTTCAGCACACGTCCGGTCGACCTCGTTCTGTCGAAGCCAGGGGTGGTGAGCTCGGATATGGCGCGGGAGGACCATGAGGCGTGGGAGTGCCTCGAGGATGAGGCCGCTGACGAGGCCTACATGCAAGAGCTCCGCTGGTAGCACCCTGAGCTTATGTAGGCGGAGCGGGCGATCTTTGCCGGTGCGGAGGGCGGCGAGGTTATCGTGCTCTCCTTCGATGACGAGGTCGAAGGCGGCGAGGACGGTGACGCGGAGGGCGGCGGGGTTATCGCGCTCTCCTCCGATGGCGAGGTCGAAGGCGGCAGGGATGGCGGCATAGAGGGCGTCGAGGTGGGCCTCGAGGACGAGGAGATCGACATCTATGAGAGGAGGAGTGCCTTCCCCAACGACCCCAACGACGGTACCGGCTCGGACCTGGCTCGCGGCACACCATACATGACGAGGAAGGATTGGCTCGACCTCTACTTCGACAGAAAGTAGTTTACCTTAGTTTAAATTTATGTTTTATGTTCGGTTATGCAACACTATCTATGTTTATGTTTGAATGCATGCTACTTTCGGTTGAACCTGCTTTAAACTTGATCAAATTGAAGTTTACAACCTTAAGTTTAGGGGATCGACTAGAAAAGG
>NC_041392.1:493533946-493545968 GCF_002162155.2 Triticum dicoccoides
GATGTCCTTATGACTTGCTTATTTCAGTTCTTCACAATGTGATGCTCTATATGTGCAACTATTTGCCGTGCAGTTCAATTTCATCAATAACAGTTTCAACTATACCACTATGAATTACGATATTTGGTTGCTGTTAAGGATATTGCAGTTAACATGCCTTTTCATTTTTCAATTGTTGTTTAGCACCATGCATTGTACTGAATGACTAAATATGCAATCCCAGGCTACATAGCAACAAGGAAGAGTGTTACCTTAATGTTCTGATGATGTCTAGATATACATGTAATAAAATCTTATATAATGGGATGGAGGGAGTGTTGTACTACATCATTTTTCAATTGTTGTTTAGCTTTTAATATTAGCTTGGTGCTTTTAGGTACATATATCATTCCCAAAGATCCACACTTCGACCCTTTCTGCGTATGAGGCAATGAGATATCCATGAATCAACATCAAGTGAGGGAACTGATAAAGATTGTTATTAAAATGGGTCAAAAGATGTCAATCAAACTATTTCTTTACAGTTTATGCAAGACAACAGTGAATTGCAGGATGGTAAGTAAGAAACCTGTAGCCTTCTTTTTACTGCCCATAATGAGTTGTGTTAGATGACAATATCTGATTTTTTTTCTTTTGCAGTGGATCCTGAAGCAGTTTACTCAAGATTACCTCTCAAACTACATTATTGGCGGCCGGCCATCACAAGGGGTTGGAATAGAGTCCTACATGCCTTCCACTTCCAGGAGATCATAATAGGGCCATTCCGCTTCACCTTGTTCAGCAACCGGAATGTCTGTCGCCACTTTTTTACCATCTGTAATAGTACAAGTATAGAACCCTGGTTCATCATTCTTTACTTGGTGCTTATGTAATTCTTAAACATATGTACCTATGAATCGAATAATTCATTGGTTGTTTGAACTTGATGGATATGAATAAAGCTATAGCCTACTTTCAACTTTAAATTAGGTACAATTTTAAATAGCAGCAATTAAATTAGGGCAAAATTATGTTGTGCAGGTCATTACGACACACACGGTTAGTAAAACACAAACGTTTGCGATATACACCATAATCCTAGACGGTTCACAGAGAGGAAACGTGTGCAAGCATGCACACAGTTGCCGTTTGCAAAGCGTGTGTGATGTCAGACACTATCACATACAGGAAAACTAAATGTGTGATTGTCTACCTATCGTACACAGTTTATAATCCTGAACTATTTGTTATGTGCCAGGCATCGTAAAATTCATGTGCCTGGAATCTACCTGGAAAGATCTTGTGCCTGGAATCTGCCTGGTTTTATGTAAAACCACAAAACTCTGACTATGATGGCAATGCGAGCACAAACGAGTAGCAAGGATGAAGCGTTTGGGATATTCGAGATATCGGAAATGGTTATATAGGGATAATTGTATGCATCAAGGCTCCCTATCCCCAATGGTTTCTGGGTCATGTGGGAAGGACCCCCCTATCTCCCACACTCACTTGGCGACGGTTCTAAATGCCATCGTGGAAAGGGGTTAAAAACCGTTTGTATAGCACCGACGCGCACCAGTGGATGGCTAACTAAAAAACGATTGAAAGACATAGTTCAAAATATGATGACTATGTAAACAGAATGACATGATATAACTATATAATTTGTTTATTAAATAGGTTGGCATGCCATAATTCACATACATGCCGCCTATGGAAACATGATAGCATGATATAATTCACGGATAGAATGACATAATTCAAAATATGATGACTGTAAACACTAAACAGGATGAGATGATATAACTATATGATGTCTTTATTAAATGGGTTGGCATGCCATAATTTAGATAGATGATGTCTATGTAAATATGATGGCATTATATAATTCAAATATATGATTTATATAGTTAGCAAGTAAGCAGATGGCAATCACATATATGATGTAAAAACTAAGCAATGCAAGACAACATGTATGCCATGAGTAATATAACCCTGCCAAGTTTGAGCATAGACCTCAGGGGGGAAATAGGGCTAGTCATCAGTCTTTGAATCCTCCTCCGAGGAGCTATTTGTAACCAGTGAGATGTCTGCTTCAGCAGGTAGCATTGTCTGCTCTGAATACCTTGTTTTCACTCCAAATACTTCCATCACTGCTTCAAATCGCTGATGCACAGGAAGAGTAGTTCTATATACAAACATTGTTGACAAATGGAACACGTAATACAAAAAAGGATAGCATGATATAATTCACATATATGATGATTGGCTAAACAAGACGACATTGCATAATTCACATTTATAATGCCTTGCAATAAGATAGCATTGCATAATTCACATATATAATGTCTTGCAACAAGATGGCATTGCATAATTCACATATATGGTAATTAGACACTAAACAGGTGGCATTCACACAAAACATGTCTAAACTAATCAAATGACATAGCAATGCACGACACTATACGCACGATATGAGCAACATAACCTTTCTAAGTTAGAGCATACACCTCGGGGGGGGGGGGGATATGACTGGTCATCTATCTCTGAATCCTCCTCTGAGGAGCTATCCATAACCAACAAGATATGCGCTTCGTCAGATAGCATAGTCTGCTCTGAAGACCTTGTTTTCACTCCAGAATTTTCGATCACCATGTCAAATGGCTGATGCACACAAA
The DNA here is from genome assembly GCF_002162155.2 of Triticum dicoccoides. Lineage (NCBI taxonomy): Eukaryota > Viridiplantae > Streptophyta > Magnoliopsida > Poales > Poaceae > Triticum > Triticum dicoccoides. Next base: position 493,536,604 of record NC_041392.1, read on the forward strand.
GAGTAGTTGAATGTACTAACATTGTTGACAAATGTAATACATAATGAAAAAAAGGATGGCCCGATATAATTCACATATAAGATGACTAGCTAAGCAGGATGTCATTGCAAAATTCACATATATGATGCCTGGCTAAACAAGATGGCATTGCATAATTCACATATACGATAAAGAAACTAAATAGATGGCATTGACACAAAGCATGTCTAAACTAAGCGTATGCCATATTTGATGTATAAAGTAAGCAATGCAAGGCACCATATCCATGATATTACCAACATCAGCATGCCAAGTTAGAGCGAAGACCTCAAGGGGTAAATAGGAGTGGTCTTCTCCTTCTGAATCCCCCTCAGAACAGTAATCTTCCTCTTGATTACAACCCGAAATAGGTGGAGGGGGGTTGCCTTTGCGCCCGCCATGGAGCGACGGCTGCGCTAACCAGCTTGGACAGAACAGCCGAAACGGGGTCTGGCGTACCGCAGAATGGAGGAAGCGGCCTTTTGTTCGACCGGCCATGGTCGAAACAGGATCATGTTCATCGGGAGGGGTCTAGCGTACCGCAAAACGGAGGAAACGAACTTGTGTTTGAGTGCCTACGGTCGGAATAGGGTCCTGTTGATCGGGAGGGGTGTGGTGTACCGCAAAACGGAGGAAACATACTTGTGTTGGAGCGCCTATGGTCAAAACGGGGTCCTGTTCATCCACCGTCTACTGCCTTGCTCCAGCCTCCACAAGCTACTTTTCATCCACCGTCGACCTCCTCCATACTCCACGGGATACTGTTCATGCACGGCTACTGTTCATCCAGCCTCCATCAGCCGCTGTTCATAGAGCCTCCACGGGGTCCTATTCATCCACCCCCAACCGGCTGGGCTGCGGCGGCCTCCTCAAGGTCCTATTCATCCAGCGGCAACGGCCTACTACCACGGGGTCCTGTTCATCCAAACCCCACCAGGAACTGTTCATCCACAGCCAACCAACTGGCTTGACTCACCATGTCTCGACTCGTTCTACGTACCGCGCGCACGGTAGCAACGGTCACTGTTCATCAAGAGGCAACCTAACACCGGATGCTAGGTCTCGCACGGGGGCTCGATCGGCTTCAGTAAGCAGCAACGGTGATCGATCGCTCAGGTTCAGTTAGCAGCAGCAGCGAAGGAATTGCTCGGGTTCAGGCAGCAGTAAATGAATCGCTCGGGTTCAGTTAACAGCCAAGGGATCGATTGCTCGGACTCAATTAGCCAACGCCTCACACACATGTGCGTACACGAGAGAAACGCGCAAACCACAATACATCGCTCGGCCCCGACCACCCACCGTAATCGGGAACTCCACGATATTTTCCTCGCCCTTGCTTCTACCATGATTTTTTCTGTCATGGACAGCCCAAAGAATGTCATGCAGCTGCATCTCTGGCCCGCCCAGAATGAAAAACCCATTTTCTATCATGAATTTTTTTCATAGAAGTAGGAGCCCACCACATCTATGATGATACCAGGTTTGGTCACAATTATCGTCATAGAAGTGTCATAAGCATAACATATTTTTTTTCATTCGGCCCAAAATGTCATGGATGTGTCTTTTTTTGTAGTTCTTCTTATTGCCTTATCTCTTGCCAAAGGATGTATACACTCCCTTTGTCTTCCATACCACTTGTGGATCTTGTTAATTTCTTAATCTTGTCTAGTGTTTTCTAGATATAGTGAAAGTGGTGACCCCACCTTGTGCATTTTGTATTCAAATGCAAATTCTCTATAATGCACTAGTCTTGGAGGAGCTATCCTATTTTCTATAAAACACTCATCTTGTGATCCTTATCAAGTGTGTGTTTGTGGAAGGCAACCCGTTTTATTTTTGGTACTTTGTGCCATCATGAAACTTTGTAGAGAGCTTGGTTTGTTTGGAACCATCCTCTCTTTTGGGAGTTTGATATATTTTATTTAGTGTGTATTAATGGATATCTCATTCCTTGATGAATCTTTCAGGTGATATCCTCCAAGTGATGATTTATTCATTTGGTATCTTTTCGTCACTTGGTATTACTTTGTCAATTGGTATCAGTTCTTGAAAGTCTTGATCATGCATATTAACTTCATGAAGTTTCTGTGGCATGCTTTCTTTCTTTGACCCAATATATAAGGGAAACTCCACCAAGTCTCTTATTGGCAAAGGTGTGCATGAAATTTTATTTCATATCTATATGCACATATTTATGTGGAGTTTGTCATATGTATTGTTGGTTTGCTAACTCTTTGGTCCCAATGAGTTGGGTTACCATTTTGTTTGTGGTTTTGTTCTAGGAACAACTAGACATGCATTGGATGCTCGACATTCAAAAGGAAGGTGGTGTCACCATGTGCTTATTGGAGTCAATCTAGGACGTTCAATGAAGTACTATCCTTTACATTCAATTGGTATCTACTACATCCTTCCAATGCTATCTCGGTAACAAGTATCTACTCATGCATACATTTCTTACATATAGCCTTGTGTAGGTTGCATCATGGCATGAATTTCTTGATTAGTTCTTGTGATACTTATTTCCCTTCTCAAAGCATCTCAACAATGATCTCTTTTTGATATTTGTGATGTCTTTGATGTTCGTTTGGTTGAAGCTCGTTTATATACTATAAGATAATATTAAGCCATGCGCTATATGCTTTTCAAGCAAAGATATTATCAGTATATTTTCTGACTTCCATTTGGGTATCCTATTCTTTCCTTGAGTAACCATTTCTTGTGTGCATTCTTCTTTGTGGATTGACATCATCATGATTTTCATCTACCTAGAATCTTATACACTTGAGAGAAGTTACATCTTTAGTGGATATCCTTATTCTTTCACGCCCACCTTTCTTTCCTTTGTATTTCCTAGGTGGCTCCATGAAAGGATTTGTCTTAAATGCGGATCTTATATCTTTGCATCTTGTTGCACTCTTTTGTGGTGAAGATTGTTTTCCTCTTGCTTGTCATGATGAGGCTTTTGACAATTCAGTTGGTATCCCTCCTCTTAAGAAGCTTCCTTTTATATCTTCACCACGGGTTGTCACCAGCATATGTTCTTTATATGCTTATTAGTGAGCTTGTGAACCAATTTGCTAGTTGTGTGTGGGAATGACAGGCCTTGAACCGTTTATCTCATTCATTCAAGACTATATTGATGCTTAATGCTTATCTGTACATTAGTCTTCTCAAGTGCGTTGCCTTGACTCACACACATCGGTTTTGGTTGAGCCTATTCCTAAGTTGCCTCTTTTACATGTTGCTCAACCATGTGTTTTGTTGCAAGTGCTATGCTTAGTTTCCTATATGCTCACTTGCACTTGTTGTGTGTTTTTATTGATTTTGGGGGAGTGATGATCCTACTTTGTGCATGTTGTACGCAAATACAAAACTAAATATTTCACAAATCATGGGGAGCTTCTCTATGTTCTTTAGAACACTCATTCGCACATATCATAATATCTTGTATCCATGTGGCTTGTAGGATCCATTGTCGGATTGTTTCAGTTGGTATCTTTTGATTGCTAATTTCATCCTTGGTATGCCTTTGAGCCATATCATCCCTTTTCAATCTTTGGATCCTCAATATAGTTTGTCTTTATCCAACTATTCATCATTGGATATATGTATTGTATTCCACTCATATTTTGAGCAATACACAATTTATGGAGGAACACATATTATATTGGCCTTCTAAGCTTTTCGCCCATTTTGGCAATCGATGCCAATGGGGAGAAGTTTCAGAGAGTTTTGAGGAGAAGTTTAGAGAGTTATTTATTCTTGCTTTGGTTTTGTTCCTAAGCATTTTCATCTCATACACATGCATTATTGGTTGTTGCATTGCATGGTGATGCATATTTCCTTATATAAACTCTCTTCAAAGTGATTGTCATCAATTACCAAAATGGGGGAGATTGAAAGGACATGCGGTGCCCCCACGTGTGGTTCTGGTAATTGATGACATTCTCTATGGACTAATGGTTGCATTGAGTTATATTTGAAGGATTTGTCCATAGGCATTTCTTGAAGTCCAGGTGTTGGTTTCAAGGAGTTTATGTGTTGACCAAGGTGCTATTAAGGAATTATCTAAAGATTGGTCATGTGAGAGTTGAGCTTATTGCAAGCATGTCTTGAAGAAGAAGATTGTGTGATCATTCATGCTTAGCTTCAAGGCATCATCCAAATGAGTAGAGTTGGAATGGTTCAAGGTTGATCAAGACTAAGTCAAGAGTGAATCAAGTTGATCAACTCACAAAGCGTAGAAGATGTACCAAGAGGGATCAAGTGATCCCATGGTATGGTAAGCATTGCCCATTATGCTTTGTGTACTAACCCATGATCTACGTGTGAGTTCTATGTGGGGTTAGGTTTGTTTCCATGGGTTTGCATCAAGAGGAAGATCTCATACAACCCATGGAGGATGACATCAAGTGGTGATCGTCATCAAGTTTGCGGTGTGCAAGTTCAAGTGGAGCATCACGAAGAGATCATCCTTGAGGCTTGCCGTCCATTGTGGTGTCAATGGACTATTGAAGATGTGCTAAAAAGTGGCTCACCCATAGTGGAGTATGGGGGAGCAATCAACTTGTCTTCATCGAGCGAACGCAATCAAGAAAGGTGGTCCAACTTGAGGGAGTCCAGATTGTCATCATCTAGCTCAAGTGGACTTCGTGCAAGGAAAAGGTTTGCCCTTGATAGGTTTTCTATTTTACCGGTCTCATGGTGATTGTCTGGAGACCGGGTTATCGGATTGATAGTTGTACTATCAAGGGGGGCTCTCAAGTGAGTATCTTGATCGTATCGTTCGTCGAGAGCTCAAACCATTGCATCCTTGCATCATCTTTCTTGATTCTTATTTGTATTTTCTCTTTGTGAGGTTTTATAACTTGTGGTTATCTTCATGACAAGCTCTAGTACATCGAAAACGGGTTTCATATGCTTCTTGTATTGCGTTTTCGGTGTTGGAGGTTTTACCGGTCTTATTCAAGGAAGGGTTCTCACCATTTTCTTATGGGCCTTTTATCATTTTCTTGTTATTGCTATTTCTATCAAGATTGTGTTAGCCCATGTCGTTATCTTTCCAACAAACTTGGTTTCGTTGAATTCGGAGTCCGTTTGCAGAAGTTGTGGCAGTTTTGGTGCCCTTAAGAGGCTGCAGCTGTACTACCACAACTACTACCGCGGCTACTACCGCTTGGAGGGGATGTAATTTTTTACTAACACTCCAGGGCAGTACTACCATAGCTACTTCTGCTCCGGACCAAAATCTCGTATTAAGCCCAGCGATGGTACGCACGGATGTATTTTTTAGTACCGCTCGCAAGCAGTAGTACCGCTACCCTTAGCGGTAGTACCGCTACCCTTATCGGTAATACCATGAGGACGAGCGGTAGTACTGCTCCGGTGGTTCTACTGACCTTTTACCTCATTGTTGTTGTTTTTCAAAGGGCTTCCACCGCCCACAGCAGTTGTACCGCTCCCATGAGCGGTAGTACCGTTCTGTGCGGGCTGTGAGCATAACGGTTGGATTTTTCCCCACCTATAAGAGGGGGTCTTATTCCCCAATGAACCTTATCCTTTGAGCTCGTGTTCTTCCCCCATTGTTGACCTTCTTCGAGCTTGCTAAATCTCAATCCCTCCATGGATTCTTGCTAGTTTTTAATGGAAAAGAGAGAGGATCTAGATCCACATTTCCACCAATCATTTTGTCCTCTATGTGAGGGGACCCCCTTGGATCTAGATCTTGGAGTTCTTGGTGTTCTCCTTCTTGTTCTTACTCTCATTTCCCTCCCTAGCATTAGTTGTTGGTGGGATTTGAGAGAGAAGGACTTGGGCACTTCGTGTGCCCTTGCCATTGCATTTGGTGCATCGGTTTGAGTTCCCCATGGTGATACGTGGAAGTTACAAGTTGAGAAGCTTATTATTCTTGGGTGCTTGGTACTCTTGAGCTTGTTCCTCTTGGGTGCTTGGCCGCCCTAGACGGTTGGTGGTGTTCGGAGCTCAATCATTGTGGTGTAAAGCTCCTGGAAACCGTCGGGGTCTCCAATTAGGTTGTGGAGATCACCTTGAGCAATTTGACGGGTTCCGTTGACTGCCCCCAAGGGTTTCCAAAGTGTATGGGTTCGGTGACCGCCCCCAAGGATTGCCATTTGTACGGGTTCGGTGACCGCCCTCAAGGGTCCCTTAGTGGAATCACGGCATCTTGCATTGTCCGAGGGTGTGTGGATATTATGGTGGCCGTAGTGGCTTCTTGGGGAGTATTGTGCCTCCACACTGCTCCAAATGGAGATTAGCATCCACAAGGGTGTGAACTTCGGGATACATCATCGTCTCCATGTGCCTCGGTTATCTCTTACCCGAGCCCTTATTTATGCACTTTACTTTGTGATAGCCATATTGTTTCTTGTCATATATCTTGCTATCACTTAGTTGTTTATTTTGCTTAGCATAAGTTGTTGGTGCACATAGGTGAGCCTAGTTGTTGTAGGTTTTGTGCTTGACAAATTAACCGCTAGGTTTATTTCTCAATTGTTCAAGCCTAAACTGTAATTATTTTAAAGTGCCTATTCACCCCCCCTCCTAGGTGACATCCTTGATCTTTCACATCCATTATCCAGATGAGGCGAGGCAAGGCAAGGCAATGACGATGGATGAGCACACCAAGGCGCTCGCCGATGTGATCACGGCAATCAGGACCCTCACCTCCAAGATCAACGATATCCACCCGGTCGTCCTCGAGTTGCAAGGATGGTGGCCCTCGATCGAGTAGCCTATGGAGGAGCTCTGGATAAAGATGGGTGACTTGCAGACTTAGATCGATAAGGCCATGGCCACATCATCAGCGAACAAGACCACGATGACCACACCAGCACCTCAACCCCTGCGGCTGGCCGATCTCCCGTCACTGCTTCCGCAAGCCGTGCACTGGTCGCGCTCCCTGCTTCCTCCACCGACCACCGATGCACCGTCGATGCTTCAGTTTATGGTGACACTGGTCACAGGCCCGATGGCCACGACACTCTAACTGATCTTCGGGGGAATCACCAGGGGAGATCCACACCCCTCAATTGCCTCCGGCCGCTGGTACATCCAACCCCTACCAGCATGGCGAGCAATCGTTTTTCAGGGATCGTGGGTACCTTTTAATTTCAACACCACCATAGTTTGATTTTCATCTGTTCAGTGGAAATAACCCTAGTGCTTGGCACCTCAAATGTGAAGCCTATTTCCAGGTGTGCACGCTTAGTCCAAATACTTTGGTTAGTTGTGCCACCATGTACTTTACAGAGGGGGATCTCACCTAGTTGCAATCGTCCCCGGCGCAATTGCATTACTAGGATTGAGGCGATTTTTCTACTGCCATATGCACTCAGCTTGGTAGAGAGGAATTTGATAACCTCCTCCGGCAGTTTAACAGGCTGAAACAAACTGGCATGGTCACGGAGTACGCTAATCAATTTACACAAATTATGCATAACCTATTAACACATCACACTTCTTGGGATCCTGCAACTTTTGTTACCCAATTTATGGATGGTTTGCAACGTGATATTCATGTTGTTGTTGTTCTTCATGACCCCCAAAACTTGGAAACTCCTGTGGGTCTTACTTGTTTATAGGAAGAGGTAGTGGACGTATTCTGATGGGACGAACGATGTACTCCTGCGCCTTTCTCCATGTCTATGGGGGGGGTCGATTCCTCGCATAGCATTGCCACTTCCCGCCATGCCAACGAAGGCCGTCGGCGCTCCGGGTGAAACACGCCAAGACGACCACCGCACCTTCGACATGCCTCGACCACCAGCGAACAACGACAACCTGGCTGCGCTCTGGGCGTACCTCTGCGCCAAGGGCCTCTGCTTCAGCTGTGGCGAGCGTTGGGGGTGTGACCATCACTGTGCCCCCATGGTGCAACTCCATGTGGTCGAAGAACTCATCGATATGCTTCACCAACCACAAACCGATACATCGCAAGTGGAAGCACCTGCTAGTGAGGCTGATTGTTTTGTCCTCTCTAGAGAAGCCATAGAAGGGGTTGAATCACCGATGATGATGCGCTTGCACTTGCACGGGTGGGTGTAGCAGCCGGAGGTACTCATGCTTGTGGACTCTAGATCTTCGTTGTCAGTTTGTCTCTGGCTCAACACCTTTAGGGAGTGCAGCAAGTCAAGCGTGCCATCTCAGTGTGCACGGGCAATGGTGGTGCTCTCCATTGCGATCAGGAAATACAAGCGTGCACTTGGCGTTCCCAGGGAGTTGAATTCACTTCAGATCTCCAGGGTCTACCTCTGGGTTTCTATGATGTGATCTTGGGTGTCAATTGGCTGGCGTGCCATAGCCCGATGAAAGTGCATTGGCTACAGAAGACCATGGACTTTGAGTACAAGGGCAAGCAAGCGCATCTTAGCGGCATACAAGCGGATGTCACTCGTTGTGACCTGATTTCAGGGATTGAACTGCACAGTTTGTTGGATCAAGAGGTTGTGGCTCGGGGTGTGTGACTCTGCATAACAACTGAAGACATGGAACAACCACCTATTCTGTCAGGCATTGGTGAACTAATTGAGCAGTATGGAGTGTTGTTTGAGGAACCGTGAGGACTGCCACTGCAACGGGCTTTTAATCACGCCATTCCTTTGGTGCCCGGGGCATTGCCTATCAACCCACACCCGTACCGACATAGCCCGACATAGAAAGATGAGATAGAGTGGCAGGTGGCTGATATGTTAGCTCAAGGCCTCAATAAGACAAGTGTGAGCCCGTTTGCTTCTCCAGTCTTGTTGGTTCAGAAGAAGGATCTCACTTGGTGCTTCTATGTGGATTATCAGCATCTCAGTGTTGTTATACACTACAAAAAAAAGACACATCCGTGACATTTTGGGATGAACGATTTTTTCTGTCATGCTTATGACACTTCTATGACGATAATTATGACATAACCTGGTATCATCAGAGATGTGGTGGGCTCCTACTTCTATGATGAAAATCATGACAAAAATGGGCTTTTCGTCCTAGGCAGGCCGGAGACGCAGCTGCATGACATCCTTTGGGTCGTCCATGATGGAAAAAACCATGGTAGAAGCGAGGGTGAGGAAACGATCAGGGAGTTCGCAGTTACGTTGGGTGGTCGGGGGCCGAGCGATGCGCGTTTCTCTCGTACACGTACGCACGTGTGTGTGAGGTGTTGCGCTCTAACTGAACCCGAGCGAGGCGTTGGGCTCTAACTGAACCCGAGCGATTGCACTAGCTATGTTACTGAACCCGAGAGATCGATCCCTTGCTGTTAACAGAACCCAAGTAATTCCTTCGCCACTGCTGCTAACTGAAACCGATCGAACCCTGCTTCCTCCTTCCCTTGATGA
>NC_041392.1:493546259-493575490 GCF_002162155.2 Triticum dicoccoides
GAACAGGACCCCGACCTTGCCGGTTGGGGGAGGATGAACAGGACCCTATGGAGGGCTGGATGAATAGGACCCCATGGAGGGCTGGTTGAACAGTAGCCGGTGGAGGGCTGGATGAATAGTAGCCCATGGAGGGGTGGTTGAATAGGACCCCGTGGAAAGGGCTGGTTCAACAGTAGCCGGTGGAGGAGCGGTGGAGGCTGGATGAACAGGAGCCCGTGGATGAACAGTCGCAGGTGGAGGCTAGAGGAGGTCGACGGTTGTTGGGGGATATTACTATTGGACGTAAACCGGCCAGGAGTGGCCAGGTTAACTCTATGAGGATTAGAAGCCCAGGAAGACAAAGGTTGGTGGCGCTTTACAAAGGCCCAAGGCCCAAAGGCGGGTTAAGGCCTGTAGATGTAAACCGACTTTCTCATATAACTTGTATTGTAAGATAGGAAGGATAGAGACCGAGTTGGACACGTTGATGATCTGGCCTCGGGACTCTGTAAACCGACAGGCGTCGACCTATGTATATAAAGGGATGACCCGACGGCGGTTTAGGGACAACAGGCAACAACAACTCGAAGGTAGGCAAAGCGAATTCGCTCCTTGGTCATCGAAACCCCAGCAATTCCATCACAACTAGACGTAGGCTTTTACCTTCATCGTAAGGGGACGAACTAGTATAAAACTCTCGTGTCCCTTGTCCGGTTTAATCCCTTTAAGCTAACCCGTAGCGATGGCTCCACGACTAAGTCCTTTCATGAGGACATCTGCCGTGACAAAACCACGACAGTTGGCGCCCATCGCGGGGCTATCGCACCATGGTTTCGAGTTCTTGAAGGGCAGCTTCGAAGGACTTAAGCGATACGCTGTGGGCCGGATGACTAAGAGTCGTCGCGGCAAGCTCTATATCGATGATGTAGGATGGGATCCCAAGGCCGGTTCAATTGAGTACGGGTACCGGGTCCCCTTTGGCGGAATTCACGTCATCATCGGCAAGATCGGCGAACCGGCCCCTGAGCCAGACATCTGCACCGACATCATCGAGACGGCTCAGCGTGCAAGCTCCGCCCAGGTTCAGCCCGCCGTAATTTTTTTTTCCGTTGGTGTCATCCATGGGGCGGAATATGAGGGTAGATTGGCATCTGGTGGCGGAACCGTTGTCTTCTCTAATGACGAGTCTTCAACCGGAGAGACCGAGTCGCTATACCCGCTGCAGGACGGCCGGATTAGTGTGGGCTCCAATGGCAACAGTATTCCAGACCCCCTTGACCTGCCAACCCGGGTCACGGTCTTCATGGCCGGTACACAACCAGCGCAACACTCTTCTACCGCCGCGGCAATGATCTCCAGTTTAGCAACAGCAACGCCAGCGGGAGCAGGGGGCTCTGCACCGCCTCTGGCTCAGGTTTTGTCCAATTTGTTCAACACTTTAGCAACGTTTCTAGCAGCGGAGGTGGACGCGGCAAACCAGGATTAGCACAACACGGATATTGCAAAGGTGAAGGATCAGATAACTCAGGCTAAAGCGGACCTGGCAGCAGAGAACGCCAGGTTGGCTACAGAACGGGCCGTGTTAGAAGCTCAGGCCTACCGGCTTAGGCTGGATTAGAGTGCCTCAGATGATGTCATGAGAAGGAGATACCGGTCGCACCTCTCGCTGGGTTATGAGCCAAGAAATCTCTTCAACACGCCAAGAGCAGGAACCAGTAACCAGCCAGTGGTAAACCGGACCGAGGCACTGGTAACAGGAGCGCCGGTTCAGCCGCGCATGATGGACCCGCCTCATCAGAACAATATTGTGTCACAGTGTGTTCCGACGCCCCTGAGGCATTACTCCAACCCGTTGGATAACATTGTGGCCGCCGCTTCACGATTGGCAGCTCTCCCGATCGAAGGCGAGTCACCGGTGGCGGTTGAGACACGACGGGCGAGGGAACTCCTCCAAACGGCTTTAACCCAGCAGCAGGCTTATTCACATAGTCGTGAGAGGATCCATTCCACCCCCCGTCTAAGCCAGAGCTACATCAGGCATATTATTGAACCGGCTGTGTCCAGCAGTGGACAGCACCGTAACCCGGCGGGTGGTGGTGCTAATGCACAAGATGTGGTGGATCATGGCCGAGCACACCGAGAGGCCGAGTTAGCAGCTCAGCACGCAGCTCGTCAGCCTAGTCTAGTTCGTCCAACCACCTCAGTAGAGCCAGGTGTGGTCTTCAGTTCTTTGGGGGTACCATGCCTCACCCCGACCATGCATAATGTGCGATTGCCCAAGGATTTTAAAGGCCCTCGTAAGGTGCCGAATTACACTACCGATTTGCCCCCTGAATCATGGGTCAAGAGTTATGAGATGGCAATGGAGATGCTGGATGTGGATGAAGCGGCATGTGCTAAGAATTTCACCATGATGTTGGAAGGAACGACTCGTACTTGGTTAAAAAGTTTGCCAGCTAACTCCATTGGGTCCTGGGCCGAGTTAAAAAACCGGTTTATCCAGAATTTCAAGGACACATGTAAGCAGCCTGTGTCAATTGTGGACCTAGCCGCCTGTGTTCAATAGGATGGGGAGTCTACAACCCATTGGGTGAAGCGAGTTTCAGCTATTTTGCACTCATCAGACCGCATCAATGCGGATACAATAGTCTTGACGTTGGAAGGCAATTGCCGGTTTATGCCATTAAAACTGAAGTTAGGAAGGCTCAAACGTCATTTAATGACATGTCAACACTTATGGCAACTTTGGTTAAATAAGCCGATTCAGATAGTACCAAGGACCCTGATTCTGAAGAGGAAAAACCAGGGAAAGGGAAAAAGAACGGCAATGCCAAGGGGCAGCAGCATAACCCGACAGGTCATGGGAACAATGGTAAGCGCAAAGCAGACAATAGCCTAGACTTTGTGGCTAACACCAACGCCCAGGATAACGGTCACCGTCGTAAGGGCAAACCGCCCCAGAGGGGCGGAGGGTCAGGCCCCAATCTAGAGCGCCTGTTAAATCAACCTTGTCCAAAGCACGGATCAAAGGAGAAGCCAGCTTCGCATCTTTGGAACGATTGTTTCATCATGCGAGAGTTCAAAAATTCTAATATGTTTCAATACGACAATGGCTCGCCCGACAGTTCAAGAGGCAGTTTTCACGGGTCGGGTTATGGAGGTGGCAGCTCCGGTTCAGGATTCCAAGGCAATCAGACCGGACACAACAATCAAGGTAATCAAGGCAATCAGGGAGGTTATAATCATCAGGGGAATCAGCAGCAGCAGCAGTCTGGTTATCAGAGCAATCCGAAGCAGTTGAATAGTGGGCAGTATCATGTCTTTACCACTAGCTTGTGTAAGCGCGATCAGAAGCTTCACAAGAGGGCCGTGAACTCCATTGAACCGGCGGTGCCTAAGTATTTGCACTGGTCTGAACAACCCATTTTATGGAGTCGGGAGGATCATCCGCCCCGGGTTGATAATCTTGGTCATCTGGCCTTAGTGGTGGCTCCTCAAGTCAGGGGCTACAACTTCACCAAAGTGCTTATGGATGGAGGGAGCAGTATCAATATCCTTTACTATGATACCTTCCGTCGCATGGGGCTGATAGACAAGAGTCTTAAACCGTCAAACACCGTCTTTCATGGAGTGGTGCCTGGTAAATCGGCATACCCAGTTGGCAAGATAGCCCAAGATGTGGCTTTTGGAGGCGATCATGATTCAAGATGAGAAACTTTGACTTTTGTAGTGGTGAAAATCAAGAGCCCATATCATGCCCTGTTCGAAAGGCCGACTTATGCTAAGTTCATGGCGAGGCCGTGTTATGTTTATCTGCAGCTTAAGATGCCGGGTCACAAGGGGACCATCACGGTACATGGGAGCAGGAAGATTGCTTTAGAATGTGAAGAAGGGGATGCGGCTTATGCTGAGTCGGTTTGTGCCGCAGAGGAGCTGAAATTTTATAAGGACAATGTTGATCCGGCAGATATGACTTCTCTGAAGAAGCCAACTATAGAGCATGATCCGGCGCTGAAATTTAAATTGGCTGCAGACACTAAAACGGTTGATTTTCTTCCTGGCAATTCATCTCAGTAGTTCAGCATTAGTGCTAACCTGGATCCAAAATAGGAAAGTGCGCTCATCGAGTTCATCCGTGAGAACCGGGACATCTTTGCATGGAAGTCTTCTGACATGCCAGGTGTACCAAGGGAAGTCGCTAATCACACCCTTAATATAGATCCTAAGTTCAAACCGGTCAGACAGTTTCTCCGCCGCTTAAGAGAGACGTAAGGCTATTGGTGAGGAGGTGGCCCGGCTTTTGGCAGCACGGTTTATCGTGGAGGTTTTTCACCCCGAGTGGTTAGCTAATCCGGTGCTGGTACTTAACAAAAACGGCACTTGGTGTATGTGTGTGGATTACACAGACTTGAACAAGGCCTGTCCAGCTAATCCCTTTGCTCTCCCATGTATTGATCAGATCATTGATGCTATGGCGGGTTGTGACCGTTTGTGTTTTCTGGATGCTTATTCTAGTTATCATCAGATCAAAATGGTAGTTAAGGACCAGGAGAAGACAACTTTCATAACTCCCTTTAGGGCCTTCTGCTATGTATCCATGCCTTTTGGGCTCAAGAGTGCACAAGCGACTTATCAGCGCTGTGTTCAGAATTGTCTTCATAAACAGATTGGGCGCAATGTTCATGCTTATATGGATGATATTGTGGTGAAATCTAGGAAGGAGGAAACCTTGATAGAAGACCTGAGGGAGACCTTTGATAACCTCCAGGTCTATAAGATAATGCTTAATCTGGCTAAATGTGTCTTTGGTGTTCCGGCAGACAAGCTCTTGGGTCTTCTGGTGTCTAACAGAGGCATTGCGGCTAATCCGGAGAAGATCATGGCTATCACATCTCTGGCTAAACCGGCATGTATCAATGATGTTCAGCGTTTGGCGGGCCGGATTGCAGCTTTAAGCCGGTTTATCACCCGCCTTGGGGAGAAATCTATCCCTTTGGATCAAATGCTAAAGAAAACGGATGATTTCGTCTCGAGTGACGCGGCTGATAAAGCATTTGAAGACTTGAAGAGACAGTTGTCCGAACCGCCCGTTCTTGCGGCTCCGATCGATAAAGAGCCCTTATTGCTATATGTGGCTGCTAATGCCAGGGCTGTTAGTGTGGCTATTGTGGTAGAGTGCAAGGAGGCCGGAAAGGAGTATCCGGTTCAACGGACAGTTTATTACATTAGTGAGGTGCTTATTGAATCAAAGCAGAGGTACCCGCATTGGTAGAAGTTATTGTATGGAGTTTTCATGGCAAGCCGGAAGCTCAAGCATTATTTCCAGGGTCATCCCATCACAGTGGTGAGTTTAGCCCCTCTGGGAGATATCATCCAAAACAGAGAGGTGACTGGCCGGATTGCCAAGTGGGCTATTGAGCTTGGACCTCATGGGATAAAATATATGCCTCACACAACAATCAAATCACAAGCACTTGTGGATTTCATTAATGATTGGATAGAGTTGCAGACATCGGAGGAGAAGCCGGATAACACATGCTGGACTATTCATTTTGATGGGTCCGGACAATTGGAGGGCTCGGGGGCTGGAGTCATATTAACTTCCCCACGAGGTGACAAGTTTTGTTATGTTCTCCGCTTGATGTTCCCTTGTACTAACAATGCAGCTGAATATGAGGCCTTGCTCCATGGACTTCGGATGGCTAAGGATATGAATTTAAGCAGAGTTAAGTGCTTCGGTGACTCAGACCTGGTGGCTCCGCAGGTATCTAGCACTTGGGATTCTAAGGATCCACTCATGGCTGCATATTGACGAGAGGTGGACATAGTGGCTGGTCATTTCAAGGGTTATCAAGTTGACCATATAGACTGGCGAAAGAATGAAGCGGCGGACGCTTTAAGTCGTCTAGGCTCTCATCGTAAACCAGTGCCACCTAATGTCTTCCTCGACGTACTTCATAATCTGTCGGTCAAGATACTCACAGAGGAGGAGTTGGCTATTCCTGACCTGAAGGCCCACTTGGTAGCGGCTCTTCATGCTATACCGGATCGGACAGTCCCATACCTGGCCTATATGAACCGGGGCGAGTTGCCAGAAGATGAAACCTTGGCCCGACAGATAATCCGGTGATCCAAGTCAATGACCATTATCGATGGGGAGTTACATCGTTACGGCGTGACAGGGGCGATTCAGCGGTGTGTGTCTCCTCAAGAAGGTTGTGAGATTTTGTGAGAGATCCACGAAGGAGATTGTGGTCACCACGTCGGTTCAAAATCCTTGGTGGCTAAGGCTTTTCGTCACGGCTTCTATTGGTTGACGGCTCATGCCGATGCTGAGGATCTAGTAAAAAGGTGTGACGGTTGTCAGAAATTTGCACGCCGCGCTCATGTTTTGGCTCAGGAGTTGAGAATGATTCCAATCAATTGGCCGTTTGCAACTTGGGGGCTAGATATGGTTGGACCCTTTAAGAGGTCCAAGGGCAAAAAGACCCACCTGTTGGTGGCGGTTGACAAGTTTACCAAGTGGCTAGAGGCAGAGCCAGTCAGTAAGTGTGATTCATCCACGACGGTCCAATTCATCCAAAATGTGATATTCCGGTTTGGTTTTCCACACAGCATTATAACTGATAATGGTACTAATCTGTCCAAGGGTGCTATGGAAGAATTTTGTCAATGTGAGCACAGCCAGCTTGATGTGTCATCAGTGGCTCACCCCCAATCTAATGGTCAAGCAGAGAGGGCAAATCAAGAAATTTTGAGAGGTATTAAACCCCGGCTTATGGTTCCTTTAAAGCGGACGCCGGGTTGTTGGGTGGAGGAGTTACCTTCCGTGTTATGGAGTATCAACACCACACCAAACAGATCTACCGGTTACACGCCTTTCTTCATGGTTTACGGAGCAGAGGCGGTTCTTCCTAGTGACATCCGTCATGACTCGCCCTGTGTGGCAGCTTACGTTGAAGCTGAGAATGAGAAAGCATGTCAGGACTCACTGCACCTGTTAGATGAGGAGCGTGATTTACCAGCGGCGCGTTCAGCGATTTATCAACAAGATCTCCGACGTTATCACAGCCGCCGGGTTAAGACCAGAACTTTTCAAGAGGGCGATCTGGTGCTCCGGCTCATTCAGGATCAGACTGATATGCACAAGTTATCCCTACCTTGGGAAGGACCTTTTGTGGTTAGCAAAAAATTGCACAATGGATCATACTACCTTATCGATGTTCGAGAGCACAAAGACTCACGTAAATCGGAGGAGGAAAACCAGCGGCCGTGGAATATAGCTCTTCTTTGGTCTTACTATACTTGAGCCACAGGTTCTTCTTATGTACATACTTATGACAATGTATATATTATATAATAAACCAGAGCCTCAGCTAAGTGGGGTATCTATTGTTTTTTTACATCGTGTGTGGTTACATAGGGGCTTGTACTTATAAAATGGAGTTCTACTAACCCGGCTTATAAAGCCACACAGATATAAAGGAAATCACTAGGGGGCTTGGTCGTATTCCAACCATAGCTACGCGTCTTGATCGGCTTAAGGCCAAACAGGGAAATCACTAGGGGGCTTGGTTGTATTTACACCATAGCTACACCTCTTGATAGGCTTAAAGCCAAAAAGGAAATTATGTGGAATCAAAGAGAGTCTGTTGCAAAAAACACAACTCAAACATAGGTACCCACTGAGCACAGCTCAAATATTACTTGGGGGCTCCTTGCTTCTCAAAGAACAACGAGCTTGCACCCTTGTAATAGGCTATCAAGCCAGGCTTGGAAGCCAGGTGTATTCACCTAAAACCCCAAGTTATCCTGCCTCTTTAAGTAAGCCACTCCGTCCAGGTAAACCTGGTATAACTCATCGAACGTTTAACAAGTCAATCTCATAGACCCTGAACTTGTCAAAGATAAAAGGATGACTGGTTAAAGATTGAGGTCCATCTTAAAAGGCTTTGAAAAATGGTTTAACTCAGCGGCCTGGCAGCCCATGAAAAGCTCTTGATTTACGGCCTGGAAGCCCATGAAAAGCCTTGCATATTTTTCTTGTATTTGTTGCAAATGCTTTAACCTCTTTTGATAAGGGATTTATGAATATTTTCTGATAAACTGGTGTATATTACAACCCGGCATGGCTTTCAACGCTCAGTTGTCAGGACATGATTAGTTCTAAACCGACAATAATTTGATCTGGTCTGGTTTTGACTAGAAGTCACCAGAATCATATGAGTAAATCGGTGTTTCTCATAGCCCAGTACGGTTTTGATATGAACCAGCAAGAATGAAAGGATTCATCAATACTCCATATTGGTGTTATCACCCTTATTATTGCAACAGTTGGACAACCAACAAGATGTATCACAGGTATCATCTATTTTATATCTGGTTATTACAGTCTTGGTTATACACCAAGCTATATATATATATATAGGGTCGCGCTATTCGTCACCCTGGTTGAGGAATAGTTATTCTTCACCCCCCCCTCTATTTTACCATCAATGCATCGTAATTTTACGTTCTGTAAGTTTTGTCTTATTTCTGACGTAAAAAGAGACCGTAAGAAAATATATAATCGCCGTAAAAAATATTTTATGTTATGTAAAATTACAAACGTAAAAACATAGTCTAAACTACACATAAACTACAAATTTTCTTGTCTTATGACCTATATTTTTATTTTTTTATGTCAAATTTTACGTAGTGAATCAATAGGAATGTAACTATTTGAATTCTAAACGTAATTTAATTATGAAATGATTGTAAGATTACCTCGGGTGAAGAAATACTTATTCTGCACCCCGGATGATGAATATTAACACTATATATATATATATTTGGGTATCATGACCCGTCCAGTGGTAAACCACTATGACAGTTTCAAGTTCTTATATGCAGGAACAAGTTAAATAAAAGACGCAATGGACTATGCATATAATAGATCCCAAAGGCATGGCGAGTTATCAGTATCACGCAAAATAAATATGCTCGATGGCATAACAGCGAGTGTTTGAACTAGCCTATTAGAAGGCGCTTTAAATGCCCATCAAGAATAATTGTTTCCATAACAAGTGGCAGGCGGTGACAGCTAAACCGGCCTCCAGTTCAAGATTCATCACCAGGATGACTTGAAGATTGCGGATCATCTTGAGTTGGTGTTTCCTCCTCCTCTCTACCAAGTGGCTGGAAATCAATTGTTGTCCAATCGATTCCGGTTAAAGCTTGGAACACGGACTCTCCACTTATATGGTTGGAAGGGTCAATGCCTGGGGCATAAGTGTGCTTATGAATTGGCGGAATCAGATCTTCTACATCATGTATTGTTGCAGGATATCTCTTCTGATCCATATCGTAAACCGGCTGGTAATGAGACAGATCTGTTTCATCCGCCAATTTGCTTGCAATGGGTTGCAGTTCTCTTGTCAGCCTTCGGAGATCATCATTGTTGAATTCCGAGCCATCTTCTTTCACGCCGGGATAGCCTTGACCAATATCTGCTGGTTCAGGATCTGGAATCCACACCTAGGCCCGGATTAGCGCGGTCAGTGCACCTGACCTTGCGGCTGATCTCTTCAGTTCATCCAACCGAGCAGGCAACATGGACATCTTTTCGATGGTTTCTTTTATCAGTGTTGGAAGAGGCTTGTTATAAGCTGCAGTGCAAATGGCTCATTGGGATCCAGAATACAGCTGTTTTACCAGAGTATAGGCCGCCTTAGGATTCATCCGCATGTCGGAGCCCAGATGAGTAATGCGGGTCCCTGTCATGGTACACATCAGTAAACCGGCCATTGATGAGTTATTATGAATTGGAAAAACTTCATATGAGGATACTCACCAAATACAGCAGAGGTCATGGCATTAATCTGCCGCTTTAAGCCGGTCAGTTCTTCAACCACCGGCTTCAGGGCTGCTTCTGCGTATTCGGCCTTCTTTGTTAAGCTAGCCTTCTCTGTGTCCCAATTTGCACGCTCTTTATTAAAGGTTTCCTTCAACTTTTCCATGGTTGCTAAGGCATTAGTCAGTTCTTCCTTGGCTTTGGAAGCTTCCGCTTGCTGAGATTTAATGTTCTCCTGAAGGTCAGCGGGTTGAGCATCCTTCTTACTTAGCTTGGCTTACAAACACAAGCTATATCATCAATGGACTATGTATATTTGAAGTACCAAGCGTATAACAAGTTATGCACTTCGTACTTGGGGGCTAATGCCTATTTGCTCTATTATCAGAAATTTTTGCAAGTCCCAAGTACAATGCAGGCATTATCTTCGACACTTGGGGGCTAATGTACATTTGTTCAAATTGAAGCATGGATTAAAGACCCGGTTTACCTTGGAAAGATAAACCGGTCATTGGGGACTATACAGGCGAAAAGTATAGGAAAGTAATGATCAAGGACTGGTTTATTCTAAAGATTACTGGATATGTGAAAGATAAGCATGCAAGGGTCAAGATATTACAAAGTCCTGATTTATGATTGCCATCACAAACCGGCCCTTGCAGGCTACTAGAGTTGATCCTTGCGAATTGGATTTAAGAAAGGACAAATAATGAAAGTACCTCATAGTGCTCCTTCATTAGATTCACTAAACTGGCTTCATAATCACAGTTTGAGTGCAGACGGTTGAGAAAGCTAGAATGGAGTTCTTGAGCACTAAGGTGGGCATAGCTTGATAAATTGGTGCTCCATTCTTCCATTGTAGCACGTTCTTCTTTAGTGCTATGTTTGGATAAAGCATCAAGGTTGCCAGGAGAGGTATGACCAACACCAGTGATGACAACATCATCTTCCTTGTTACTAGTAGTCTGTGTTGGAGTTGTTGGGATATCAGTAGCCTTCGCCGGACTGGGCGGTCCATCGTCATTATGAACCGGGCTCATCGGTTTGTTGGCAAGGTCCGCTACTTCAGCTTCTGCTTGCTCATTCACATCATGATCCGGAGGGGGTGGTTCATGAAAAACAGTGTCTACATGAGGACCTTCCGGTTCAGCGGTTTGCTTCGGTTCAACAACCAATTCTTCAGACGGTCTATTCACCCGAGTTTTCTTGCTGGGTCTAGCCTTGGCTCTGAAAAGGAAAAGTTGCAAGGATGAAAACAGCATGCAAATACAAAGCGTCAATAGATTCAGTTCAAACTTACCCAGCAATGGTCTTAGGAGGAGGAAGTTGTGTCGCTGTTGACTCGCCAGAGGATGAAGGAGGTGTCACCTGATAATTCGAATCGGACGGATTAAGAGGTTGTCGGAAATAGCCGGCCTTGGGATAAGAAGTGTCAGAAGTGGGTGAGACCTCAGGTCGGTGTTTTCGGGCCGGGGTATTCAGTAAACCGGTCGAAATGACCATTTGGCCGCTGTGCTGGGTTGTGCGGTGAGCCTCGTGCTACTGCTTCTTCAAAAGAAATTTTGGGTCCAAGTGAGCAAGAGGGTGAGAAAATCTTACTTTCCGGACTGCTTGACGGATTTTTTGTGTTGGCCGAGAGTCTGAACCGGAGGAAAGGATAATTACCTCTACATCGTCAGCTTGGCTGCCCTCAACGTCCTCCTGATAAATATCATTGTTAATGAGATGCATGAAAAGTGAACCAAGTGAATCAAGTTCTACCTCTGCTTCCGGTTCATCCGGGTTGTCATCAAGCTCTAAACCGATGGTTTCAGTGCCTTCCTTTTTGTGGTTTTCTTCATGCCTTTCGTTTTAGGATGAGAAGGCTTCACTGCTTTCTCCTGAGGTTTCTTTTTCTAGAATGGATCATCACCCTATTTAAAGATGGGCAGAGGGTATTCAAAGATTGCACAATCCAAAAATATCAGGCGTAAAGCGGAAGTAGAGACAATACTTACAGCGGGCGGTTTGTTTTGCGTGCAAAAGGGGCTTAACCCGGTCTTGCTGCAGACAACTTCCGGTTCATTCAACATTTTCTTGACAGACTCAGTGACTTCCTCATCTGTTAGCTGAATATTGATATGGCGTTGGGAGTCTTGTACGTCACCAGTATACTCACACATTAAGCCGGAGTGGCGACTTAACGGCAAAATGCTCCAGGATATCCAGCAACAGATGAAGTCCACACCTATTAAACCGTTGGCCATAAAGGCTCTAAGCTTGGCAAGTTGAGGTGCGTACGAGGCCCGTTCCTGGGCACTTAGTCGTTGCGGAAGCGGATGAGTATTAGCGAGCCGGTGAGCACGATAACCTGGTAGAGGGTTCTCATCTTCAGGAGAGGTGTCTCTGCAGTAGAACCAAGTTTGATTCCACTCTTTTGGGTCACTGTGAAGTTTGGCATGAGGATACTCAACCTCTTTCCTTTTCTGATAGAGACGCCGTCAAGCTCAGTATTGGGTCCGTCTACAAATTCAGTGCGACGGTTTAAATGGAAGAAATCCCGGAACAGCTCGACAGTTGGTTCTTCTTGTAGGTACGCTTCACAAAAAACTTGAAAGTTGCATATATTGGATACCGAGCTGGGTCCAATGTCTTGAGGGTGGATTTGACAGCTGGAAAGTACATCTCGGAAAAACTTAGATCCGGGCGGTTTAAAGCCACGGCCTATATGAGCAACAAACACCACTACTTCACCCTGTTTGGGGGTAGGAGGATTTTCCGGCCCAGGAACTCGCCACCGGATTTCATTTTTCTTCGGTAGGGTACCAATCTTGACCATTCCATTCAGTTTCTCCTCTGTAACCCAAGAAGGGACCCAATTACAGGAATAGAACCGTTTGGCCATTGCAAGTGAAGATTTGGAAAGAAAATAATGCCAGTTTATGGTTCGTTAATGACAAAGCGTATGGCACAACAGGTTGAGGAGAAAGGAACTTAAGCAGATAATAAAGTTAAATTAGAGGTTGATGCAGTTATGAATGGTAAAGCAATAAGCAGAAGCAGAGGTATATGCATATTGATACACTGGAGTACAAATGAATCGGCAGTTTAAAAGGGGACTAATGGTATCTGCCGGATTATCATACTTCAAAAAGGTAAACCACCTATATTGGTGTGAGGAGTACAGATCTAAAAATACCTAAGTAAGGGAAAACAGGTTTCACAGATTTATATGAAAATTCCAGATCTGAGGTGTGACAGAAACTGGAATATATTCAGGTTTAAACTTTAGGTGCTTAAAATAGTTCAGCAAATCCAGATAAGTTGTTCTCTGTATAAAGGGGGGGTCTAATGAGGAAAATAAGATTATGGCTACGGTCGTGCAAGAATAACAGGTTCAAACTAGCCTTTGATGCTACGGAAAAGGAAAGAGAAGAATAGCACCGGAGTTTTGATGAACTCCGACGAACATTGAAACCCTAAAGACAAGATATAGGGTGGAAGGAAAGAAGTCTTACTAGTGTCACAGGAATGGCGGAGAGATGCCGCGGCTTTCTGGTTCGATCAGGGTGATGCAGCGGCCAATGATGAGGCAGGGGAGAAGTTCGATGACGGCGGTGGCGCTCGGGTGCAGGGAAGCCGCGAGGAGGAAGAAGAGATGAAGAGGCAGCGGATGAAAAAGGAAAAGGGGCCTCAGCCCTATTTATAAGGCGAAGAAATAAATGACAGGTGCGGGAATCGAGGAGCTCAAAATGGATATTTTATAAAGTTGTCGCCTTGATGGTTGGATGCTCATTAATAAAAGGCATCTTCGGATTCAATGAATAGATGACATCACGGTGATTTACCACAACTCCAGAGGATGGCGTCAGGGCGGTTTACAAGATCCTTGCGAAGGTGCAAGAGGAGGAATTTTTCTAAATGTTGAATATTAACATGAATAAATTCAAATCAATCTGGGGCCTAATGTTGGGGATATTACTATTGGACGTATACCGGCAAGGAGTGGTCGAGTTAACTCTATGAGGATTAGAAGCCCAGGAAGACAACGGTTGGTGGCGCTTTATGAAGGCCCAAGTCCCAAAGGCGGGTTAAGGCCTGTAGATGTAAACTGACTTTCTCATATAACTTGTATTGTAAGATAGGGAGGATAGAAACCGAGTTGGACATGTTGATGATCCGGCCTCAGGACTCTGTAAACCGACGGGCGTCGACCTATGTGTATAAAGGGACGACCCGGCGGCGGTTTAGGGACAACAGACAATAACAACTCGAAGCTAGGCAAAGCGAATTCGCTCCCTGGTCATCAAAACCCCAGCAATTCCATCACAACTAGACGTAGGCTTTTACCTTTATCGTAAGGGGCCGAACTAGTATAAAACTCTCGTGTCCCTTGTCCGGTTTAATCCCTTTAAGCTAACCCGTAGCGATGGCTCCACGATTAAGTCCTTTCACGAGGACATCTGCCGTGACAAAACCACGACAATGGTGGATGAACAGTAGCCCATGGAGGCTGGAGGAGGTCGACGGTTGAGATGAACAATATCTTGTGGAGTCCCGTTTTGTGGTACGCCACACCCCTCCTGATGAACAGGACCGCCGTTTCGATCGTAGCGCTCCAACACAAGTCTGTTTCCTCCGTTTTGTGGTACGCCACACCCCTCTCGATCAACAGGACCCCTTTTCGACCGTATGAGGTCGAAGAGATGTCTGTTTCCTTTGATTTGCAGTACGCTAGACCCCTCCCGATGAACAGGATCCTGTTTCGACCATGGACGGTCGAAAACAAGGCCGTTTCCTCCATTCTGCAGTACGCCAGGCCTCATTTTCATTGGTTGTTCCATCCAAGCCGGTTGGCTCCAGATGAACATGACGTATTCCGTTGCCTCCCCATGAACATGACGTTGTTTCTCCGTTCCGACCCAGCGGGGTCGCTGCCTGATGAACAGGACGCTGTTGCTCCCGTCCGTTGCCTCTCCATGTACACAAGCCCTGGCCGTCCGTATATAAATGCACGAGTAGGCGTTCAAGACACCGCCCGTACGTACGTACGTACCCGTATTTATTTTCTTGCACCCTGGCCGCTGTACGTACGTGTACATGCTACGTGCGTACCTCTACTACAGCGCGTGCCCTTCCTTACACGGCCACGGTTGCAGCCTGCAGATAGACCAATCGACCAGTATGTACGTACACGTTCGCGACCAGAATGACAACGCTACGTACACTTCGATTAGGTGGGTCCTGACTGTCAGGCACTTCCTTCCGTGCAAAGATGTAGCTGGTTGGTCCCAGCAGTTAGGGGGGAACAATTTTTTCAGAAAATATGGTGGCCCGTCCGGTGGGTCCCCGCTGTCAGGTGGAGGAATAATTATTTTGCGTGTAATAAGGAGGCACTTCCTTGCTGCTGCCGTGGACCCAGCTGTCAGCCTCTCCACGTACAGTACTCTTCCGATGGAAGTCGTTCCTTGACCACGTTGACCACGCCGCGCCGAGAGCACTAGGGCGGTGGATGACGGCGAGGCCTAGGAAGGGGACGACGCGGAGCCGGGGAAGACGCGGCAGTGGATGCCCATGAGGAGGGGAGTACGTGGGTTGATTGCTTCGGCTGTGGTGTGAGGCTGCCGTCACCGGAGAATAATAGGAGGTGAGGGTGAGTATAGAGGGATGGCATGGCCAGTGGTGGCAGCACAACCGTACATGGGAGGCAGGAGCAGGCGGCACGGCCGATGCTGGATTGGGCGGCTGGAGCCAGAAGACCAAAGGTTGAAGAAGCACGACGACCGTTGGATGCACATCGTACGGTCACTGCAGCTAGAATCGTTTATATTGACTAAGTTGACAAAGCCCTTGGTACGCGTCAACTTAGTAGGCCCACAGGTTAGCCTCCGAAATGATGGGCCCCAGATGTCAGGGGGAGGAATCATTTTTTGGGCAGCTGAAGCTAGAACATCTGAGATTGAAGAAGAAGCACGACATCCATTGGATGGACATCCAACGGCCACTGCTGCTAGAACCGTGTGTTGATTATAAGTTGACAAAGCCTTGCATACGCGTCAACTTACTTTTTCGGGGGACGCGTCAACTTAGTAGGCCCACAAGTGTGTGGCAGATAACTTATAGCCCATTTGCAATTTGTAAGAATGTACAACCCATTTTTGAATTCTAATGTAATTTACTACAGCCCATTTGCAATTTTTAAGAATGTACAACCCATTTTTGAATTCTAATGAAATTTACTACAAACCATTTACAGTTTGTTAAAAGTACAACCCATTTTATAGATAGGACAACGATTAATAATTTCAACCAACCGCTCAAAATAGAATTCAATAAAATTTCCCACATTTTGATGGGATCCGAAATATTTTTATCTCGAAATTTCAATATAAATTTGTATTACGTAAAAATCCAACGAGATATTGTGCGTGAAACAATTAATGAAATTAAAATTTTCAAAATCCAAAAATAAAATTTTATAAACTAATTACGTGTTTGGTGCATTTTTTAAAGTTACTGCCCAGCTTTTATAATTACATCCCATTTATTATTTCTTAAAGCCCATTTTCTTGTTAAGTCTAATGCATCCCTCCTAGGAAAGATTTGCAGCCCAGCGGGGCAGAGAATAACAAGTTGACCTTGCCTGGGTATTCCTCAAAAAAAGTATAGCTGGGCTAGCCATTTTTAGCTTGAAAAAAATTAATATCTTGGCTGGATATCTGGCCTGGGCTAGATGGGCCACAGCCCGCCCAGTTAATACCCTGCTCTCCTCCGAACAACAACGAAAACATCGCTCAAGAAAAACTCTGCAGTGCTCACACTTCAAAAAAAACAAATACTGCTCGAGTTGCTTGGTCCCAGCTGTCGGCCGCTCCTTGTGCAATTCTCTCATTTATTGACTACATAGGTTGACAATGGTGTGAGACCATGATGTCAGGAAACCAGGAGGAAGTAAAAAAACTTATAGTTGTATATAATAAGGAGGCACTTGTGTATGTGCAGCTATGGCCCTGGTGGGTCCCCACTGTCATCCTCTCCAAGTAAAGTCATCTCCTCATTCCTCATGTCCGTTGACCATGTTGACAATGCAAGACGGCAGCGCCACGGCGAGCGCAACAACTCGAAGGACGACGGAGAGGAGATCGTGGGCCATATAGATGGTCTGATACAGCGCTCGCTACTCATTCGGGAAGCCAAGATCATAGGGCCACATGTGCGCGACGGCATTGTCGTTCGGTTGTCCACCGGTGCTCATTGAGGAAACGGAGGTTGCAGCACAGGTCCTCCTGCGCTGGTAGCTCTTCCGCCATTAGGGCGTCAAGTGCGGCCGCACCTGCTCTATGGTGAACATGACATGAACCGACTTGGACAGTGGCGCTAGCTCCTTGCCAGAAGCTACGTCCATCGTTTGATTGTCGTCGCTCAGCTCGGCGAGTGATATCCCACAAGTATAGGGGATCGCAACAGTTTTCGAGGGTAGAGTATTCAACCCAAATTTATTGATTCGACATAAGGGGAGCCAAAGAATATTCTCAAGTATTAGCAGCTGAGTTGTCAATTCAACCACACCTGGAAACTTAATATCTGCAGCAAGGTATTTAGTAGCAAAGTAATATGATAATAATGGTAACGGTAGCAAAAGTAATATTTTTGGGTTTTATAGTGATTGTAACAGTAGCAACGGAAAAGTAAATAAGTGAAGAACAATATATGAAAAGCTCGTAGGCATTGGATCAGTGATGGAGAATTATGTTGGATGCGATCGATCATGCAACAGTTATAACATAGGGTGAGACAGAACTAGCTCCATTTCATCAATGTAATGTAGGCATGTATTCCGAATATAGTCATATGTGCTTATGGAAAAGAACTTGCATGACATCTTTTGTCCTACCCTCCCATGGCAGTGGGGTCCTATTGGAAACTAAGGGATATTAAGGCGTCTTTTGAATAGAGTACTGGACCAAAGCATTAACACATAGCGAATACATGAACTCCTCAAACTACGGTCATCACCGGTAATGGTCCCGATTATTGTCACTTCGGGGTTAACGGATCATAACACATAATAGGTGACTATAGACTTGCAAGATAGGAACAAGAACTCACATATATTCATGAAAACATAATAGGTTCAGATCTGAAATCAAGGCACTCGGGCCCTAGTGACAAGCATTAAGCATAACAAAGTCATATCAACATCAATCTCAGAACATAGTGGATACTAGGGATCAAACCCTAACAAAACTAACTCGATTACATGATAAATATCATCCAAGCCATCACCGTCCAGCAAGCCTACGATGGAATTACTCACACACGGCAGTGAGCATCATGAAATTGGTGATGGAGGAAGGTTGATGATGACGATGGCGACGGATTCCCCTCTCCGGAGCCCGGAACGGACTCCAGATTAGCCCTCCCGAGAGAGTTTAGGCCTTGGCGGCGGCTCCGTATCGTAAATCGTGATGAATCCTTCTCTCTGATTTTTTTCTCCCAGAAAGTGAATATATGGAGTTGGAGTTGAGGTCGGTGGAACGTCAGGGGCCCACGAGGTAGGGGGCGCGCCCAGGGGGGTAGGCGCGCCCCGACCCTCTTGGACAGGGTGTGGGCCCCATGACGTGGATTCTTCTTCCAGTATTTTTTATATATTCCAAAAATAATCTATGTTTATTTTCAGGTCATTCCAAGAACTTTTATTTCTGCACAAAAATAACACCATGGCCATTCTGCTGAAAACAACGTCAGTCTGGGTTAGTTCCATTCAAATCATGCAAGTTAGAGTCCGAAACAAGGGCAAAAGTGTTTGGAAAAGTAGATACGACGGAGACGTATCAATGAGCTCGCTGGCGAGCCAGCATGTCCGGCTGTTGGACCGACCCGCTGCCAAGCACGAGTCTGACTGCCCTGGCCCACCCAAGCCGCCTCCCTCGCCTGCGCGCACTTTCCGCCCGAAACGGTCAGTGTCGCCCGCCCCGCTTCCCGGTGCATGCGATTGCTCCGCCTTCAAATGACACAAGTAACATCCATCCGTCCATTTGTCTCCCACATTAATGACACGCGGTTGCCGAGGCGGCTTGTCACAGCCCTAGCTTTACCCTGGCCTTGGACTAGTTTGGTTGCTGCATCATGTTTAAATTCAATTGAAATTTGAATTGAGGAACTTTCCAAGCTCAGAAAACCTCTAAAAATAACCAACATTTAAATCTCATCAAATGAGTCCAAGAAAATGTTCCCGTTATTCTTTGAAAATATTGGCATGAGTTGAAATCCCAACCAATATTTTTGGAGTCACAGGAATAATTTATTTTGGGCCTTTGAATTAATTCAATAACTATTTGCATTGGATATATATTTTTTATAATTAATATATGTCCAATAATTCTGGAACATTTTATGTGGTTGGGTATATTTTAGTTCTAGCCACATAATTATTTTCAGGATTTTATAAAATGGTTTGGTGTTAAAACTAAACCCAAAACAAATTGCAGAATAGAAAATAGAAAACAGAGAAGAGAGAGAGATTACCTGGGCTTACTTGGCCGGCCCAGTGGACAGCCCAGCCCACTGGCCTGGTGCCAGTCATCCCTAACCTCTGCCACTAGGCGGAGGCGGGACAGCGCACGCGCGCGCGAGGCGCCACGCCTCCTCCTGCTTGCCGCCGAGCCCCTGGACGCATGGGTGAACGCCCCAATGTCGTCCCGAACCGCTCGACCCCTCTCACTCTTCCCCTGCTCCCTCCCTCGCTGATCCCCATCTCACCAAGCGCAACCGATGCTGCCGTTCGCTGTAGCGGCAGCCACCGCCACCCCCTTGCTTCTCTGACCGGCCCAGAGGCTCCACCTCGACCCCCTCTTCCTCTCTACCGAGTCGCGCCCCGCCGGAAGCCCTGCAGCGTTGTCCCCGACATCGTCTTCAACCTCTGGCCGCCGGCAAACTCTTCGGGGATTCGCGAGCTCCAGTCTCTCCCCGGCCTTGCCGTTGCCTCTGGTGGATTCTCCGTGAGCCCCTGCCTCTTTCCCATCTCTCCCCGTGCTCGTCCGCGCCTTCTAGCCACCGTGGCCATCGGAGCCGACAGCTCCTCGCTGCCGGTCATGTCACCACTGCGGCTATGATCGTGCAAGCACGCGTCTGAGCTCACCACCGAACTGACCGCACTCCCCTGAGCATAACGCACACACCCATCCATCTCCCCGTGCTCTGTAGCCCCATCTCGCTCAACACCCAAACGCCGGCCGCCGCTACGAGCTCGACTCCAGCGAGCTCGCTCCACCCCAGCCCCTTCTGTTTGCCCTACCAGATGCGCGCGAGTCCCAGCTACGCATAGGACCAAACCACGGTCGATTTGGTTGACCGTGGGCAAAACCCGAGCCAACCCAGTGTGCCTCCGCCGCGTATTGGTCGCCGCCGGCGTAAACTCCGGCGATGTGACGTGGCAGATTAGTTTAGGCTAATGACGCAGTTAGTTACCACCTATGAGACTGACAGTAGGGCCCCGCCACCTAATTAAGCTTAGATTAAGTCTCTGCTTAGTATTAACTAATCCCAGCGGCCCCATGCGTCAGCATTGACCATGTTGACGTGGCCATTGACTGGACCCACACGTTAGCGTCCCTAAACAACACTGAGGCACTGACCAGTGGGTCCCACTGGTCAGGTTTGACCTGGACTACGTCTGTTGACCAGATGACATCAGCATGATGCAAGGCTGACGTAGTAAATGCTTTCCTGTATTTTTTAAATAAATCTAAATGATTTATTTATTTTCAGAAAATGCCCAAAACTTCTAAAAATCATAGAAATTAAACCGTAACTCCAAATGAAATAATTTATATATGAAAAATTATCAGAAAAACTCAAGGAATCTGTTTATGGAATTTTCATGCATGTTAGAACAACTTATGACTGCTTTTTAGGCCAATTCATATAAATGGAATTTAAACTCTCACATATGGAGTTTGAATTTGAACCTAGGGTTCAAACCAACTCCATTTAACATGTTACTAGTTGCATTAGCTCAAATCACAGCATATCGACATGTCGTGATCATGCATCATATTGTGCATTGCATTGATTGTGTTTCTTTCTCTGCTGCCGGTATTTGTCCCCTCTCGATAGACGTGGTTTCGACGATGAGATCGATGACACCGATGAAGAACTATATTATCTTTAGGAGTGCCAGGCAAGAAAAAACCCCTTGTTCATTCCGATACAATCCCACTCTCTCACTCCTGCTCTGTTTTACTGCATTAGGACAACAACGATTCATCTGTTACTTGCTGCGGTAGTTGAACCCCTTATCCTCTGCATGACCTGTCATTGCCACAGTAAATAGATGAAACCCACTAGCATGAGTAGGAGTTGGTTGAGCCCTGATGTGCCTACTCATTCATGTTTGTTTTTCTTGCCTGCTACTGCTTAGAGTTGAGTTAGGTCTGATTCATCGGGGATGAATCGGAGGTGTGTAAACATGTCCTATTGTTGAGAGCTAAGTGTGTGAACACGATTTGGTAAAGGTAGCGGTGAGAGGCCATGTAGGAGTACATGGTGGGTTGTCTCATTGAAACCATTCTTAGGAACTGAGTTATGTGTTTGTGATCCATGAACAACTACTACCATGCATTGGGCCCAAAACCAATGGACCCTCTCGACTTATTAACTGCCCTTGTGCTCTGTCCAGGAGTTGCAACTAGTTTCTGGTGTTTGTAGGATATGTGTTGGCGGCCGTGCGTAGCGCTGACCCTAGGGGTGGGCTATGATGCGGTAGATACACCGTGGCACGGTGTACCGGGCGCCCGTTTGGTATCTCGGGAACCCTGCACACATCGTTTAGGGCTGTGAGCGAAACTCCGGCCGGATCTCCCCGCGGATGGAACCTGAATAGGCGATAAACCTAGAATAGAGACTTGTGTGGTTAGTCAGGTCGTGGCCGACTTCCTCGCCAGGCTTCCGCTTGAAGGTTGCCGAGATACACGGCGTGTACATGGTGGTAAGTGGCGAGAGCGTGTGTGAAGAAGTACACCCCTGCAGGGTTATAAATGATCTATTCTAATAGCCGTGTCCGCGATAAAGGACTTCTGGGTTGCCTATAACAGTTCATAGACAAGTGAAAGTGGATACTCTAAAACTTGCAAGATAAGCGTGAGTGCTATGGATGGTGTTCTCGTAGGGAGACGGGAGCGGATCCATAGTGGTGTATTGATATGGTGAATATGTGGACTCGTGTGCGCCACCTCAAAAGAGTTGCTTGCAGTCGTAGTTCAGGTTAGCCAGTGAGTCAAAGCTGGCTTGCTGCAGTTAAACTCCACTACCCCTTTGTTGATACCGATGCATATGTGGTTAGTTCTAATGTAAGTCTTGCTGGGTACATTTGTACTCACGTTTTCCTATTCTATGTTTTTGCAGAGAGACATCAGTCTCGCTAGTAGTTCCGTGTGGACTTCAACGTTTAGCTTGATACCTCAACTACGATCTTGTGCCCTCGGCAGGATCTGGTAGATAGTCAGACTTCTTAGCCTTTTTCATTTGTAGATGTCTGTACTCAGACATGTTAAGCTTCCGCATGTACTTTGATTTGTATGCTATGATTGTTGGGTCATGAGACCCATGTTTGTATATCTCGCTCCTCGGAGCCTAATGAATAATACTTGAGTTGTAGAGTTTTGTTGTGATGCCATGTTGTATTTGCACATATTGAGCATATTGTGTGTATGATTGAAATGCTTGGTATGTGTGGGATCCGACAATCTAGTTGTTTATCCTTGGCAGCCTCTCTTATGGGGAAATGTAGTCTAGTGCTCCTTGAGCCATAGTAGTCCGCTACAGCCCGGTTCACCGGAGTCCTGCTAGCCCAACACTACTGCTCAGGACACTTGACTGGCCGTCATGTGTTTCACTTCATTCCTATGTCTGTCCCTTTGGGGAAATGTCACGCGGTGACTTTCGGAGTCCTGTTAGCCCAGTACTACAGCCCAGATTCACACGCTGTTGACTGACATGCTCGATGTGATTCATGTATGCATGTCTCCATAGGTTTGTGCCACTTTGGGTTCACGACTATCCATGTCGGCCCGGGTTCTCTATCATATGGATGCTAGCTACACTATCATATACGTGAGCCAAAAGGCGCAAACGGTCCCCGGCCATGGTAAGGTGACACCCGTGGGGATACCGTGTGTGAGGCCGCAATGTGATATGAGGTGTTACCGGCTAGATCGATGTGACTTGGAATCGGGGTCCTGACACGGCTACTCCGGCGCCACATGTCCGTCCCTCCGCTGCCCACCATTACTATATAAACTGCTGTGTCGGCCATAGCCACAGTCATCCACCTCGATTCCCTTTCTCCTGTCCACACCACTGCTGCCCACTATGGCTTCCTCGCGCTCCAGTGCTCTTCGAGATGGGCGGACGACGGACCAAGCCAGTAGGCAGCCGGAGGATGACAACATCCCAATGGAGAACATGGTAGTTGACAATTTGGTGCCAACCCCCTCCTCCGCGCCATCCTCGTCGGTGCATTGCACCATGACTATCGGCAAGGCTTGTGCCCAATACATGGACACGGTGAGGCAGAAGCGCGAGGAGCAGTTCCGGGAAGCGCAGGCCGACGCCGCCTACAACCACCATCTCCTCCAGGAGCACCTGCAGGTGGAGGAGCAGATCGCCACGGAGCGGGCGGAGCAGGAGGCGCTGCTCGACTCGTACCGCTCCACCTGCGAGGGCCTCCTCGAGCGCTGGTGGTACCGCATGCGGGTGGCGGAGGCTGCGGCCGCCTACAAAGAGGGCGATGAAGCGGGCGAGGCGCTGTTTGGCGAGATCGAGGATGAGGCAGAGGACAATGTCGGCTCCGGCGAGTCCCCACTCTGCTGGCGTCGACAAGGCCCTGCTCCGCCGAGGCCCCATGGTGCCAACAACGAGGCAGAGGACACCGTCGGCTCCGCTGATGCCCCGCCCCGCCCCGTCGGCACCGAGGCGAAGGATTTTGCCGGCTTCGGCGAGGCCCTTCTCCGCCGAGGACCCTCCGCGCCAACACTACAAAAAAAAAGACACATCCATGACATTTTGGGCTGAACGGAATTTTTTTGTCATACTTATGACACTTCTATGACGATAATTGTGAGAAAACCCGATATCATAATAGATGTGGTGGGGTCCTACTTGTATGTCAGAAAATCATGACAGAAAATGGGATTTTCGTCCTGGGCGGGCCAGAGACGTAGCAGCATGACATTCTTTGGGCCGTCCATGACGGAAAAAACCGTGGTAGAAGCGAGGGCGAGGAAAATATCGGA
Organism: Triticum dicoccoides; assembly: GCF_002162155.2. Classification (NCBI taxonomy): domain Eukaryota; kingdom Viridiplantae; phylum Streptophyta; class Magnoliopsida; order Poales; family Poaceae; genus Triticum; species Triticum dicoccoides. Next base: position 493,570,344 of record NC_041392.1, read on the forward strand.
GAGTTCCCAGTTATGGTGGCTGGTCGGGGGCCGAGCGATGCGCGTTTCTCTCGTGCGTACGTGCGTGTGTGCGAGGCATTGGGCTCTAACTGAACCCGAGCGAGGCATTGGGCTCTAACTAAACCCGAGAGATTGCACTGTAGGCTATGCGTTACCAAACCCGAGCGATTGATCGATGGCTGTTAACAAAACCCGATCGAGCGATTCCTTCGCTACTGCTGCTAACTGAAGCTGATCGATGCTGCCTCTGGATGAACGGTGAGCATTGTTGGGGGGTTTGGATGAACAGTTCCCGGTGGGGGGTTGGATAAACAGGACCCCATGATACTAGAGGCCGTTGCCGTTGGATGAACAGTACCCCAATCAATCGAGCCGGTGGATGAACAGGACCCCATGGAGGGCTGGTTGAACAATAGCCGGTGGAGGGCTGGTTGAACAGTAGCCGGTGGAGGGCGGGATGAATAGTAGCACGTGGAGGGGTGGTCGAGCAGGACCCCGTGGAGAGGGCTGGTTGAACAGTAGCCGGTGGAGGCTGGATGAACAGGAGCCCGTGGATGAACAGTCGCAGGTGGAGGATGGAGGAGGTCGACGGTGGATGAACAGTAGCCGGTGGAGGCTGGAGGAGGTCAACGATGGAGATGAACAGTATCCCGTGGAGTCCCGTTTTGCAGTACGCCACACCCCTCCCGATGAACAGGACCCCCGTTTCGACCGTAGCGCTCCAACACAAGTCCGTTTCCTCCGTTTGGCGGTACGCCACACCCCTCCCGATCAACAGGACCCCGTTTCGACCGTAGGAGGTCCAAGAGAAGTCTGTTTCCTCCGTTTTGCGGTACGCCAGACCCCTCCCGATGTACAGGATCCCGTTTCCACTTTGGCCGGTCGAACACAAGGCCATGTCCTCCGTTCTGCGGTACGCCAGGCCTTATTTCCATCGCATGTTCCGTCCAAGACGGTTGGCTCCCGATGAACACGACAACGCATTTCGTTCCGACCTAGCCGGTTTCCTCCCCATGAACACGACGGCGGCGCAGCTTCTCCGTTTTGACCCAGCCATGTATACGAGCCCTGGTCGTACGTATGCGCGAGTAGGCGTTCGAGACCCCACTCGTATGTATGTACGTGGCCGTATTTTCTTTCTTGCACCCTGGCCGCTGTACATACGTGGACATGCTACGTGCGCACCTCTACTACGACACGTGTCCTTCTTTACACGGCCACGGTCCATCGCTGCAGCCTGCAAACAGACCGATCGTATGTACGTACACATTCGCGATCAGAATGACAACGCCTCGTACGCTTCGACCAGGTGGGTCCCGACTGTCAGGCACTTCCTTCCGTGCGAAGATGCAGCTGGTGGGTCCCAGTAGTCAGGGGGCAAATATTTTTTTGCCCATAATATGGACGGACTTCCTTGCGTGCGAAGATATAGCTGGTGGGTCCCAGCAGTCAGCGGGGAAACGTTTTTTTGTGAAATACGGTGGCCCGTCTGGTGGGTCCTTGCTGTCAGGTGAAGGAATAATTATTTTGCGTGTAATAAGGAGGCACTTCCTTGCTGCGGCCATGGACCCAGCTGTCAGCCTCTCAACGTACAATACTCTTCCAATGGAAGTTGTTCGTTGACCACATTGTCCACGCCACGTCGAGAGCACCAAGGCGGTGGACGACGGCGAGGCCTAGGAAGGGAACGACGCGGAGCCGGGGAAGACACGGCAGTGGATGCCCATGCAGAGAGGAGTACGAGGGTTCACTGGTTCAGAGCTGGGGAAGACACGGCAGTGGATGCCCATGCAGTGCCGTCGCCGCAGGGCCTAGCTAGCGGTGGGAGTAGTAGGGGGCGGTGAGGCCTCCGTGGCAGCACAGCCGGCCACGGGAGACAAGAGCACATGGTGGTTTGGATGGCTGGAGCAATAAAATCAGAGGTTGAAGAAGCAGGACGACCGTTGGATGTTAACAATCCAACGGTCACTAGTGATAGAATCATTTGTTGAATAAGTTGACAAATACCTCCATCCGCATCAACTTAGTAGGCACACAAGTCAGTCTCCCACTATGGTGGGTCCCAGCTAGCAGGGGGAGTATTCATTTTTTGTGCATAATAAGGAGGCACTTCCTTGCGTGCGAAGATATAGCTGATGGGTCCGAGCTGTTAGCGGGAGTATTCATTCTTTTGGCGTAATAAGGAGGTACTTGCTTGCGTGCGGCCATGGACCATGTGGGTCCCAACTGTCAGCCTCTCCATGTACGTCCCTCTTCTGATGTTGTCATTTGTTGACAACGTTGACCACGCCGTGTCGAGAACACCAGCGCGATGGACGATAGCGAGGCCCATGAAGGGAATGACCCGGAGGCGGCGAAGCTACAACAGTGGAGGGATGTGGGTGAGTAGAGGGATGTCCTGGCTAGTGGTGGCAGTTGTAGGGGCGGTGAGCCCTGCACGGCAGCACAGCCGGCCACGGGAGGCGGGAGCAGGCAGTCCCGCCGGTGCTGGATTTGGCGGCTGGAGCAAGAAGATCAGAGATTGAAGAAACACGATGGTCGTTTAATTGACATCCAACGGTTATGTCTACTAGAATCATTTGTTGTCGTATATAATAAGTAACAAATTTTTGCATATGCATCAACTTATTAGGCCCACAAGTCAGGCCATTCCCTATTTTTTTAATAATTTATAAATAGCTCATTGCAACTTCTTATGCAATTTAGTGCAGTCCATTTTTTTGTTGGCCAGGGCTAGGGTTAAAAATTTAAATGAAATTTCGCATATTTCTATGGGTTCCAAACTATTTTTAATACCGAAATGTTGAGCCAGATTTAAAGTACTTTGAATATATATTTGATTTAGGTTAAAGCCCGGTGAAATTGGAATCTGAAAATGTGAAAAAATTCAGAACTTATAAAGTAATTGCCAATTTGTCATCTGTTTTTCATATTTACAGCCCATTTCATATAACTTTCAAGATTTGCAGGCGTCTTGAAAGAGTTGCAGCCCATCAGGGCATAGAAAAATAAGTAGGCCTGGATTGGGTATTCTTCAGAAAAAATAAACTGGGCTCATTTTCACAAACAAAAAATAGCTAGGCTGGTCATGTGGTGAACATAAAATATAAGCCTAGGCTAAACGGGCTACATCCCAGTTGAAACCCTGCTCCCTCTCAACAATAAAAAAATACTGCTCGAGTAGCTACGTCCCAGGTGTCAGCCGATCTTGTGTTGTTCTCTTGTCAATTGACTATATACGCTGACAATGTCATGGGTCCCAGATGTGAGGAAACCACTAGCAGGAATCATTTTCTTTTTCCATACGCTGACAATAGAGTATATATATATAACAAAAAATGAGGAACTTCCTTGCGTCCGGCCATGGACATGGTGGGCCCCTACTGTCATCCTCTCCACGTACAGTCCTCTGTCGATTCCTCTTGTTTGTTGACCATGTTGAGAACGAGAGAGGGCGGCGTCGTGGCAAGCGTAGCAAAGCGCGCGGAGGATGATGGCGAGGCTTCGGAGGTCAGTGTTAATGAGTTAGGAGATGGTGGGGTGGCGATGTGTGCCCTGAGGCGCAGCCAGCCGTGGGAGGCGGAAACAGGCGGCCCTGCCGGTGCTGGTTTGGTTTTGGCGGCTGGAGGAAGACAGGACTGAAGAAACATGACAGACTATAAAAGCAGCATGAGTACTTAACAACCTTAACTGAAACCAGCAGGGGCACTTAACAAACATAGCTGAAAGCAGTATGAGTACTTATATAGGTTCAACCGTAAAAAGCACGCCTCGAACAGTGCTACTTTTCCTACAGTTAACCAAAGGGTGAGGCCGCCAAGCCCCAGGACAAGGCCAAGACGCCACCCCGCGCATCCACAACCTTCTGAAAGCGGCTTCATCTCACAATGTGGTCAATAAATAGGTATTCGCTTTAGAGCCATGGAAAAGAAGGAACATAATCCTCTGTCCTATTCTCCAAGATGGACAAGCCTTAATTATTTGAGGACACCCATGAATAAGTATCTTTTCACCTCCAAGGATAATGGAGTAGGTCGACATAAACATCATGTTGTGACCAAGCACAAGTCTGAGCCGACCATGGTCAGGCATTTGTATAGGAAAAATATACCTGGGCTGTTCCTGTTTCAAGAAGATCACAACTGTAAAACTGTGCATAACAAGAGTTTATGAACAACATATATAACAGAAAACAGCTCGTACCATAAGTTTCTCAACACAGTTGGACCTGCTCAACGAGTGCAGCAGTGGCACACATATCCCAAGTGGCCCTTCCACCACTAAAATGCCCCACAAGGACCTCAAGACGATCAATAAAGTGTAGGAACTTATGGATGTCGTCCAAGTCAATTTCAGTGCCATGAGTAACAGCCGAGTTCTTATAGAATAACAAACGAGTAGCCTACTTAACTCTAAAAATACCTACACGTGCCACCAATTATAAGAAAATTGTAACACCCCGGATATGACTTTCCCAATTTGTACTCCAACTCTTGCCGTTTCCGGCGTTAAGTTATTTTATTTTCACGGGTTCGGGTCTTTGTCTCCGTGTGTTGTTATCATTGTCATGCATCTCATATCATGTCATCATGTGCATTGCATTTGCATACGTGGTCATCTCATGCATTTGAGCATTTTCCCCGTTGTCCGTTTTGCATTCCGGCGCTTCGTTGTCCTCCGGTGGTCATTTCTACCTTTCTTTCGTGTGTGGGGATTAAACATTTCCGGATTGGACCGAGACTTGCCAAGTGGCCTTGGTTTATTACCGGTAGACCGCCTATCAAGTTTCATGCCATTTGGCCTTCGTTTGATACTCCAACGGTTAACTAAGGGACCGAAAAGGCCTCGTGTGTGTTGCAGTCCAACACCCCTCCAATTTGGCCCAAAACCCACCAAAAACCTCTCCATCATCTAGAGCGTTCGATGACGATCGCGTGGCCAAAAACCGCACCTCATTTGGACTCTCCTAGCTCCCTCTATGCCTATATATAGACCCCTTCCCCGAAATCCGGATCTCCCTCGTCCGAAACCCTAAAAAAATCGTCTCCGCGCGGCCGCACACATCCGGACCGCGCCGGACACACCGCCGCCAGCCACTCCCGCGCCGCCACGTCACCGCCGCCGACCCGCGCGTTGCCGGGGCCCGA
>NC_041392.1:493575722-493585163 GCF_002162155.2 Triticum dicoccoides
CGCGCCGGCAGGCCGCCGCCTCGCCGAGCCGCCGCCCGAAGCCCCCGCCGTCCGGCCTCCCCTCGTCTCCGGCACCCCCCCTCGCCGGACAACCTCGACTCCGGCCGACCCCTCCTCTCCGGCGAGTTCGTCGTCTTCTACTGTGTTCTCCGGCGACCACCTCGGGAAACGTGCACGATCTAGATCTAGATCTGGGATATTTGCCTCGGTTAACTTTTTGCCTCGAAACCCTAATTATCTTGCCATATTCATCATGCCGTAACTTTGCATCTGTAGCTCCGTTTTGGGCATATAGCATATCAAAATGTTCATCCCGGAGAGTACATCATTCCATTCCATTGCATCATTTTTATTTGAGTTTATCTTGATGCCCGAAATGCTGTTAGAAGAGTGCTACTTGAGATATTTGTCATTTTTGCCATGATTATTGTGTGCATGATATGCCCATGAGCTCTACATATGTTTTGTTAAGGGTTTTGCCATCTTTCCAGAGGTGCAACCCATGTATTTTTGTGATGTGTGTGGTGACTAGCACAAGCTTGCAAAGTGAAGCACTTGGTAATGCTGATTTTAGGGACTTAGCATTTCCACCAAGTCCTTGAGCTGTTTATCTCATGTTGTCATATGTTCATGTTGTTTCCTAGCGATCCGTGCCTCTTTTGAGGATGATCAGTAAGGATGTTTTGTTAATATTGTAGTGCTCTATCCATCCATGTCTTCGTTTGCAATTATGGAGCACCCTAGCTTGAGTCAATCTTGCTCTACTTTTGCTACTTTGTGAATCAGGGCAGATTGTCTACTTGTTAGCGATTTTGCCGAGGATGTTGTAATTGATCCGTGCATGCTATGCTATTGTTCTTGCCATGTCTAGCTTGCATTTTGTGTATTCTTGATGGGTGTATGCTTAGTTGGTCATGACTTGCTCCGTAGTGAGTGCATCGAGCTCGTAAACATGCCTACTTGATATCTGTTTTCAGCATGCTCCAGTTTTCACTAAGTCTGAGAACTGATTATGTTTTTGCCATGTTCACATGCTTGCAATTGTATTTTCTGATCCCTTTTGGCTCAAGGTCACTAAGGGACTTTTGTTAATCTCTTTGAGTAGCTCCATGCCATGATTTACTTTGCCATGTTCAGGTCCTGTAGCATGTAGTTTTGTTGCTCCGAAGAGTGCTACCTGATCTGAAATTCCAGACAAGTGTTAATTTCACCAAGTCTGAAATCTGTTTGTCATATGCATTTTTGCCATGCTTGTTCGAACATGTTAATGGATGAATTGGCCGTAGCTCAGTGCTAGACTTTTGTTAAGCATCATGAATTCATACCTGCCATGTATTTTGTTGTCATGTTTGAGTGCTGTAGCATGTTCGTTTCATTGCATTTAGATGGCTACTTGCTGTAAATCGCAGAACGTGGCCATATTTGAATTGCTTGTCATTTCCAAACCGTAACTCCGATTCCGACGTTCTTTATATCGTTTTCAAGAGATTTCATCTCATCTTTCCAGTGGCACACTTGGATTCTCAAGTTGAGACCAGGTTAATGCATCCCTTGACAAATCTTGCATATGCATCCCGCATAGCATACCATCCTTGCATCATATAGTTTGATCCTTGCACCTGGTTGATTGTGTCCTTGTTGCTTGTTTGTCTTTTTTGGGTAGAGCCGGGAGACGAGTTCGCTAACGAGGAGCCCGTTGAGTTTTCTTTCGAGGATCCAGTCAACTCTGACAATTTTTCAGGCAAGATCATCATACCCTCGAAATCACTACTATCTTTGCTATGCTAGATTGCTCGCTCTTTTGCTATGCCAATGCTACAATGCCTACCACTTGCTTTCAAGCCTCCCAAATTTCCATGTCAAACCTCTAACCTACCATGTCCTAGAAAACCGTTGATTGTCTATGTTACCGCTTTGCTCAGCCCCTCTTATAGCGTTGCTAGTTGCAGTTGAAGATTGGAGCCCGTTCCTTGTTGGAAAATTTATTTACTTGTTGGGATATCATTATATTGCCATGTTATCTTAATGCATCTATATACTTGGTAAAGGGTGGAAGGCTCGGCCTCTCGCCTAGTGTTTTGTTCTACTCTTGCCACCCTAGTTTCCGTCATATCGGTGTTATGTTCCCGGATTTTGCGTTCCTTATGCGGTTGGGTTATAATGGGAACCCCTTGATAGTTCGCCTTGATTAAAGCTTTTCCAGTAATGCCCAACCTTGGTTTTACCATTCGCCACCTAGCCTCTTTTTCCCTCGGGTTTCCGGAGCCCGAGGGTCATCTTATTTTAAACCCCCCCGGGCCAGTGCTCCTCTGAGTGTTGGTCCACCTGTCAGCTGCCGGGGGCCACCAGGGGCAACTCTGGGCTGGCCTACCCGTACCTAAGACAATCTGAGTGTGCCCTGAGAAAGAGATATGTGCAGCTCCTATCGGGATTTGTCGGCACATTCGGGCGGTGTTGCTGGTCTTGTTTTAACCTGTCGAAGTGTCTTGAAGAACCGAGGTACCGAGTCTGATCGGAACGTCTCGGGAGGAGGTCTATTCCTTCGTTGACCGTGAGAGCTTGTCATGGGCTAAGTTGGGACTCCCCTGCAGGGATTTGAACTTTTGAAAGCCGTGCCCACGGTTATGGGCAGATGGGAATTTGTTAATGTCCGGTTGTAGATAACTTGAACCTTAACTTAATTAAAATGAATCAACTGAGTGTGTTACCGTGATGGCCTCTTCTCGGCGGAATCCGGGAAGTGGACACGGTGTTGGAGTAATGTTTGCGCAGGTTGCTCTCTAGTTTCTCGCTCGCGCTTTGCCTCCTCTTCTCGCTCTCTTTTGCGAACAGGATAGCCACCATATATGCTAGTCGCTTGTTGCAGCTCCACATATTTACCTTGTCGTACCTATAAGCTTAAATAGTCTTGATCGCGAGGGTGCGAGATTGCTGAGTCCCTGTGGCTCACAGATTACTATTACACCAGATGCAGGGCCTGATGATTCCGCTCCAGGTGACGCGCTTGAGCTCAAGTGGGAGTTCGACGAGGACTCTCAACGTTACTATGTTTCCTTTCCTGATGATCAGTAGTGGTGCCCTGTTGGGGGTGATCGGGACCGTGTCGCATGTTGGGTTATCTTTTATTTGGCGCCGTAGTCGGGCCATGAGTGTTTGGGTGATGTAATGTTATTTATGTACTTGATTGACGTGGCGAGTGTAAGCCAACTATGTTATTTCCCCTTTTATTATCTATATTACATGGGAAGTTGTGAAGATTGCCTAACTTGCGACATATGCCTTCAATGCGATTATGCCTCTAAGTCGTGCCTCGACACGTGGGAGATATAGTCGCATCGAGGGTGTTACAAGTTGGTAATAAGAGCCTTCCCCGACCTTAGGAGCCCCATTGCTTGATCGTTATTAGCAGCCGAGTTGTGTCTAGAAAAATGTTTTGAGTCATTTAGGAATTATATATCGGAGAGTTTAGGAATTCTTTTTACTTCCCAGTCTCCTCATCGCTCTGGTAAGGCATCCTGACGTAGAGTTTTGACTCTTCTCTTCTCAAATTTCACTAAAAAAAAATTTAGGATCACGCGGGTATCTTGGAATCGTTCCGATGGTTTTATAATGAGAACATTGTCTTGGTGCCTCCTGTCAGGGGTTTTGTGGAAGTGTCCCGGGGAGTTGAGCTCTGAGGTGTTGTCGTCATAATTTTATCATTGCAGTTCTGGAATACCTGAGTTTAGTACGCCGACATCGAAAATATCTTTTATGCAGTTCGTTGGTGAGATAACCTCGACGCCACCCAGTACTGGGGCGGGAGTTCGGGAGTATCGCCATAACTTGTATAACGGATGCTTTTCGAAGGTTGAGGTAGATGGTTTCCGAAGTTTTCTCGGTTATGTGTTGAAGGATGGATACAACTGGATGTAGGATTTGCTAGATTTGGGTGAGATATTATGCTTCCCCTGTATCCCCAACACCTGATTGCATAACCCGAAAGGTTCGGGAGTTTCATAGGTGGGAATTCTGGTAGCTCTAGTTCTTCTTCCACGGATATTTGGTTTGAGATTGGGATTTCTTACCGAGTATTCGTTCTTGATCCGTACCTTGTTGATTTATTTCTCTACCTAAATTCTACGTGGCTTCTAAAATTATGGATATGTGACCATTTGAAGAGGAATGCATTCGTTCATTTTGTTCGGATGTGAAGACTATATGTTGCAATTTTCATTCCGTTGGATTCAACTTCATTTTATCTATCAATGTGCTAATGGATGTCAACCTCTTCAGGATGGCTCCTCCAACGCGCACGACTCTGAATCCTGATCCGCCACCACCTCCACCTCCTCCGGAGGCATGCAAGCTGTGATGGCCGCAACCAATGCAAACACACAGTTGATCATGCAAATTCTTCAAGAGTGCAATCAAGGCAACCAAGGGAACCAAGGCAACAATCAGAATCACTTTGCTACACTCAACCAGTTCCTTGCAAACGGGCCAAAGACTTTCAGCAATTGTGTTGAGGCAACCGATGCTGACGATTGGCTTGTGGATCTGTGCAAGCATTTCGAGTGCAGTAACATCAAGCCTGAGGACTTTGTCAAGTTCACTTCCTTCCAACTCAAAGACCAAGCTGCAGAATGGTTCCAGCAGTACAAGGATTCCAGAGGTGGACGTGCTATTACCTGGGATGAATTCCGTCAAGATTTCAGAGCTCACCATATCCCTCAGAGCGTGGTTGAAAGCAAGCGTGAGGAATTCCGCAACCTGAAGCAAGGCTCTTTGTCTGTCTATGACTACAACAAGTTGTTTCAGAAGCTCTCCTGCTTTGCTAAGCAGGACATACCTGATGAGAAGAGCATGATATACCAGTTCAGGGGTGGTCTTAGAGAAGAAATTCAGCTCGCTCTTGTTCTCTGTGAGCCCTTGAGGTACATGAGTTCTACAACATGGCATTGAAGCAAGAGGCCGCTCGACTGAGGTGTGATGCTTCCAAGAAGCGAGTCAGAGATGCTACTCCTTCTTCCTCTACTCAAGTGGCCAAGCAGCAGAAGTATTGGCTTCCTCCTCCTCCGTTCCGTCAGCCGTATCAGCAGAAGAGCAAAGGTGGCAATGGTTCTTCCCACCCACCCAACCCTGGCTTTCAGAACAAGACTTCGTCTCAAGCTCCAAGATCGAGTGCTCCGTATCACCATCCGCTTTCAGAGGTCACGTGCAACAAGTGCCAATAGAAGGGTCACTATGCCAACAAGTGTTTCAACCAGAGGCGTCTTCCTCCTCCTCCTCCTGTCAGATCGGCAAGTACAGCTATGGTCAAGCATAACCCCAAGCACGCCAAGGTCAACTTGATGAATGCAGCTCAGGCAGAGGACTCGTCAGATGTCATCATGGGTAACCTTCCTGTTAATGATATTCCAGCTAAAGTTCTTTTTGACATGGGTGCATCGCATTGTTTCATCTCAAGACCGTTTTCATCTAAGCATGGTTTGGCTTTGCAAATTTTGCCTAGTCCATTAGCAGTTGTCTCTCCTGGTAGGCGCATGCATGCTAACTCCATTGCTCCGGATGTTACTATCACCTTGGGTGACTACAAGTTTCTAGCTTCTCCAACGGTTCTTGGTGACTCGGATATTGATCTTATTCTCGGAATGGATTGGCTTTCTAAGCACAAGGCTTAGCTTGATTGTGCAGCCAGGCAGATTCAATTGACCCATTCGTCTGAGGATGTAATTGTGTTTCGCTCGTGATGATACCATCCGTCCGTTTTCTCTCAATGAGAAGGGTGAACTGGATGCTATCTCGCAAATTCCAGTCGTTTGCGAATATCAAGACATCTTTCCAGAAGAGCTCCCAGGAATGCCTCCGCACCGGCCAGTTGAATTCGTTATTGATCTTGAGCCTGGCACGGAACCAGTGTGCAAGCGTCCTTACAAGCTCGGACCTGAAGAGTTGAAGGAGCTGAAGAAGCAACTCGATATTCAAGAGAGAATGGGTCTCATCCGGCCTAGTTCTTCTCCGTGGGGTTGTGGTGTTCTTTTTGTGAACAAGAAGGATGGAACGGACCGACTTTGTGTTGATTACCGTCCATTGAACAAGAAGACCATCAAGAACAAATACCCACTTCCCAACATCAATGAGCTGTTCGAACAACTCAAAGGTGCCCAAGTATTCTCCAAGCTTGATCTCCGTATGGGTTATCATCAGATTCGAATCCGTGTGCAAGATATTCCCAAGACGGCTTTCAGGACAAGCTATGCTTCATATGAATACACTGTCATGTCTCTTGGCCTCGTCAACGCTCCTCCGACGTTCTCTCACATGATGAACTTCATCTTCAATGCCTACACCAATGACTTCGTTTTGGTCTATCTCATCGACATTCTGGTTTTCTTGAAGAACAAGGAAGATCATGCCAAGCACTTGCGTTTGGTACTCGATAAGTTGAGGGAACACCAGTTCTACGCCAAGTTCTCCAAGTGTGAATTTTGGCTCGATGAGGTTCTTTATCTTGGTCATGTCATCTCTGCCAAGGGCATTGCGGTGAATCCTGAGAAGGTGTCTGCAATTGTGAATTGGGAACCTCCTCAGAACGTGAAGCAACTCCGCAGCTTCCTCGGTCTTGTAAGCTATTGTCGAAGATTCGTTGAAAACTTTTCTAAGATCGCGAAGCCTCTCTCAAATCTTCTCCAGAAGCACGTCAAGTATGTTTGGTCTCCGGAGTGTGACATTGCTTTCAACACTTTGAAAGAGAAATTGATCACTGCTCCAGTTCTCACTCAGCCTGATGAATCCAAGCCGTACGAGGTCTTTTGTGATGCCTCTCTCCAAGGTCTTGGCGCAGTGTTGATGCAAGAGAAGAAAGTTGTTGCTTATACCTCTCGCCAGTTGAAGCCCAATGAGAAGAACTATCCCACTCATGATCTCGAGTTGGCGGCAGTCGTGCATGCTCTTTTGACTTGGAGACATCTCTTATTGGGAAGAAAAGTGGACATTTTCACTGACCACAAGAGTCTCAAGTACATCTTCACTCAGCCTAATCTCAACCTCAGGCAAACTCGATGGGTCGAAATGATTCAAGAGTATAATCCGAGTATCGAGTATACTCCATGCAAGGCCAATGTGATTGCCGACGCATTGAGCAGAAAGGCTTATTGCAACAGTCTAATTCTCAAGCCTTATCAACCCGAGCTTTGTGAAGCTTTCCGCAAACTTAATCTGCAAGTTGTTCCTCAAGGTTTTATCGCCAACCTTCAAGTCTCTCCTACCTTGGAAGACCAGATTCGCCAAGCCCAGCTTCTTGATGCTATGGTGAAAAAGGTGAAGATTGGGATTGCCAAGAGTCAACCCAAGTACAAGTGCCACCGCCTTGATGACAAGGACACTCTGTTCTTCAAGGATCGTATTGTTGTGCCCAAGGGTGAACTTCGTAAAGTGATCATGAACGAGGCTCACAATTCTCTCCTCTCCATCCACCCTGGGAGCACGAAGATGTATCAGGAACTCAAGCAAGCTTATTGGTGGACTCGAATGAAGCGCGAGATTGCTCAATTCGTGAATGAATGTGATGTCTGCAGAAGAGTGAAGGAAGAACACCAAAGGCCAGCTGGTCTCCTCCAACCTCTTGCCATTCCAGAATGGAAGTTTGACCACATTGAGATGGACTTCGTGACTGGGTTTCCAAAGTCCAAGCGTGACAATGATGCTATATTCGTTGTCATCGACAAACTAACCAAAGTGGCTCACTTTCTGCCTATCAAAGAGTCGATCACTGCAGCTCAATTGGCGGAGCTCTATACCTCTTGGATTGTCTCTCTGCACGGTATTCCATAGGTGATCTCTTCATACCGTGGCAGCATCTTTACCTCCAAGTTTTGGGATTCTTTTCAGAAGGCCATGGGCACCAACATCCGCTTCAGCACAGCTTTCCATCCTCAAACTAGCGGTCAAGTCGAGCGTGTCATCAGATTCTTAAAGATATGCTCAGGGCTTGTGTGATCTCCTTCGGCATGAAGTGGGCGGATTGTCTTCCTTATGCTGAATTCTCCTACAACAACAGTTTTCAAGCAAGTTTGGGCAAAGCCCCATTTGAAATTCTGTATGGCAGGAAGTGCCGTACCCCTCTTAACTGGTCTGAAACCGGTGAACGTCAGCTTTTGGGTAATGACTTAATCATAGAGGCAGAGGAAATGTGCAAAGTCATTCGAGATAACCTCAAAGCAGCCCAATCCCGTCAGAAGAGCTACTATGATAGTAAGCACCATGATTTGGCTTTCGAGATCGGAGATCATGTTTACCTCCGCGTCTCTCCAATGAAAGGTACTTGTCGCTTCGGTATCAAAGGGAAGCTTGCCCCCAGATACATGGGACCTTTCAAGATTGTCAGCAAGAGAGGCGATCTCGCCTATCAACTCGAGCTTCGTTCAAACTTTGCAAATGTTCATGATGTGTTCCATGTCTCTCAGCTCCGAAAGTGCTTCAAGACTCCTGACTGCACCGTCAACTTCAAGGACATTGAGCTCCAAGAAGATCTATCCTATCGTGAGCACCCAGTTGCTATTCTCGAAGAGACCGAACGCAAGACTCGCAAAAAGTCAATCAAATTCCTCAAAGTCAAGTGGTCACACCATTCCGACCGTAAAGCTACCTGGGAACGCGAGGATCACCTCCGTTCCGAGTACCCGGCGTTCTTTCAGTCCTAGATCTCGGGACGAGATCCTTTCGTAGTGGTGGAGTGTTGTAACACCCCGGATATGACTTTCCCAATTTGTACTCCAACTCTTTCTGTTTCTGGCGTTAAGTTATTTTATTTTCTCGGGTTCGGGTCTTTGTCTCTGTGTGTTGTTATCGTTGTCATGCATCTCATATCATGTCATCATGTGCATTGCATTTGTATATGTGTTCATCTCATGCATTCGAGCATTTTCCCCGTTGTCCGTTTTGCATTCCGGCGCTTCGTTCTCCTCCGGTGGTCATTTCTACCTTTCTTTCGTGTGTGGGGATTAAACATTTCCGGATTGGACCGAGACTTGCCAAGTGGCCTTGGTTTACTACCGGTAGACCGCGTGTCAAGTTTCGTGCCATTTGGACTTTGTTTGATACTCCAATGGTTAACCGAGGGACCGAAAAGGCCTCGTGTGTGTTGCAGCCCAACACCCCTCCAATTTGGCCCAAAACCCACCAAAAACCTCTCCATCATCTAGAGCGTTCGATCACGATCGCGTGGCCGAAAACCGCACCTCATTTGGACTCTCCTAGCTCCCTCTATGCCTATATATAGACCCCTTCCCCGAAATCCGGATCTCCCTCGTCCGAAACCCTAAAAAAATCGTCTCCGCGCAGCCGGACACGTCCGGACCGCGCCGGACACACCGCTGCGAGCCACTCCCGCGCCGCCACGTCACCTCCGCCGACCTGCGCGCCGCCGGGGCCCGACGGGCCCAGATCCGGCCCCCGAGC
>NC_041392.1:493585570-493643811 GCF_002162155.2 Triticum dicoccoides
GCCGTCCGGCCTCCCCTCGTCTCCGGCACCCCCCCCCCTCGTCGGACCACCTCGACTCCGGCCGGCCCCTCCTCTCCGACGAGTTCGTCGTCTTCTACAGTGTTCTCCGGCGACCACCTCAGGAAACATGCACGATCTGGATCTAGATCTGGGATATTTTCCTGGGTTGACTTTTTGCCCCGAAACCCTAATTATCTTGCCATATTCATCATGCCGTAACTTTGCATCCGCTGCTCCGTTTTGGGCATATAGCATATCAAAATGTTCACCTCGGAGAGTACATCATTTCATTCCATAGCATCATTTTCATTTGAGTTCATCTTGATGCCTGAAATTCTGTTAGAAGAGTGCTACTTGAGATATTTGTCAGATCTGCTACTCCATTTAGATATTTGTCATTTTTGCCATGATTATTGTGTGCATGATATGCCCATGAGCTCTACATATGTTTTGTTAAGGGTTTTGCCATCTTTCCAGAGGTGCAACCCATGTATTTTTGTGATGTGTGTGGTGACTATAACAAGCTTGCAAAGTGAGGCACTTGGTAATGCTGATTTCAGGGACTTAGCATTTCCACCAAGTCCTTGAGCTGTTTATCTCATGTTGTCATATGTTCATGTTGTTTCCTAGCGATCCGTGCCTCTTTTGAGGATGATCAGTAAGGATGTTTTGTTAATCTTGTAGTGCTCTATCCATCCATGTCTTTGTTTGCAATTATGGAGCACCCTAGCTTGAGTCAATCGAGCTCTACTTTTGCTACTTTGTGAATCTGGGCAGATTGTCTACTTGTTAGCGATTTTGCGGAGGATGTTGTAGTTGATCCGTGCATGCTATGCTATTGTTCTTGCCATGTCTAGCTTGCATTTTGTGTATTCTGGATGGGTGTATGCTTAGTTGGTCATGACTTGCTCCGTAGTGAGTGCATCGAGCTCGTAAACATGCCTACTTGATATCTGTTTTCAGCATGCTCCAGTTTTTAGTCTGAGAACTGATTATGTTTTTGCCATGTTCACATGCTTGCAATTATATTTTCTGATCCCTTTTGACTCAAGGTCACTAAGGGACTTTTGTTAATCTCTTTAAGTAGCTCCATGCCATGCTTTACTTTGCCATGTTCAGGTCCTGTAGCATGTAGTTTTGTTGCTTCGAAGAGTGCTACCTGATCTGAAATTCCAGACAAGTGTTAATTCCACTAAGTCTGAAATGTGTTTGTCATATGCATTTTTGCCATGCTTGTTTGAACCTGTTAATGGATGAATTGGCCATAGATTAGTGCTAGACTTTTGTTAAGCATCATGAATGCATCCCTGCCATGTATTTTTTTGTCATGTTTGAGTGCTATAGCATGTTCGTCTCATTGCATTTAGATGGCTACTTGCTGTAAATCGCAGAACGTGGCCATATTTGAATTGCTTGCCATTTCCAAACCGTAACTCCGATTCCGACGTTCTTTATATCGCTTTCAAGCGATTTCATCTCATCTTTCCAGTGGCAGACTTGGATTCCCAAGTTGAGGCTAGGTTCATGCATCCCTTGTCAAATCTTGCATATGCATCCCGCATCGCATCCCGCATAGCATACCATCCTTGCATCATATAGTTTGATCCTTGCACGTGGTTGATTGTGTCCTTGTTGCTTGTTTGTCTTGTTTGGGTAGAGCCGGGAGACGAGTTCGCTAACGAGGAGCCCGTTGAGTTTGCTTTCAAGGATCCAGTCAACTCTGACAATTTTTCAGGCAAGATGATCATACCCTCGAAATCACTACAATCTTTGCTATGCTAGATTGCTCGCTCTTTTGCTATGCCAATGCTACGATGCCTACCACTTGCTTTCAAGCCTCCCAAATTGCCATGTCAAACCTCTAACCCACCATGTCCTAGCAAACCGTTGATTGGCTATGTTACCGCTTTGCTCAGCCCCTCTTATAGCGTTGCTAGTTGCAGGTGAAGATTGGAGCCCGTTCCTTGTTGGAACATTTATTTACTTGTTGGGATATCATTATATTGCCATGTTATCTTAATGCATCTATATACTTGGTAAAGGGTGGAAGGCTCGGCCTCTCGCCTAGTGTTTTGTTCCACTCTTGCCGCCCTAGTTTCCGTCATATCGGTGTTATGTTCCCGGATTTTGCGTTCCTTACGCGGTTGGGTTATAATGGGAACCCCTTGATAGTTCGCCTTGATTAAAGCTTTTCCAGCAATGCCCAACCTTGGTTTTACCATTTTCCACCTAGCCTCTTTTTCCCTTGGGTTTCCGGAGCCCGAGGGTCATCTTATTTTAAACCCCCCCGGGGCCAGTGCTCCTCTGAGTGTTGGTCCACCTGTCAGCTGCCGGTGGCCACCAGGGGCAACTCTGGGCTGGCCTACCCGTACCTAAGACAATCTGAGTGTGCCCTGAGAAAGAGATATGTGCAACTCCTATCGGGATTTGTCGGCACATTCGGTCGGCGTTGCTGGTCTTATTTTAACCTATCGAAGTGTCTTGAAGAACCAAGGTACCGAGTCTGATCGGAACGTCTCGGGAGGAGGTCTATTCCTTCGTTGACCGTGAGAGCTTGTCATGGGCTAAGTTGGGACTCCCCTGCAGGGATTTGAACTTTCGAAAGCCGTGACCACGGTTATGGGTAGATGGGAATTTGTTAATGTCCGGTTGTAGATAACTTGAACCTTAACTTAATTAAAATGAATCAACCGAGTGTGTTACCGTGATGGCCTCTTCTCGGCGGAGTCCGGGAAGTGGACACGGTGTTGGAGTAATGTTTGCGCAGGTTGCTCTCTAGTTTCTCGCTCGCGCTTTGCCTCCTCTTCTCACTCTCTTTTGCGAAGAGGATAGCCACCAGATATGCTAGTCGCTTGCTGCAGCTCCACATATTTACCTTGTCGTACCTATAAGCTTAAATAGTCTTGATCGCGAGGGTGCGAGATTGCTGAGTCCCTGTGGCTCACATATTACTATTACCCCAGATGCAGGGCCTGATGATTCCACTCCAGGTGATGTGCTTGAGCTCAAGTGGGAGTTCGACAAGGACTCTGAACGTTACTATGTTTCCTTTCCTGATGATCAGTAGTGGTGCCCTATTGGGGGTGATCGGGACCGTGTCGCGTGTTGGGTTATCTTTTATTTGGCGCCGTAGTCGGGCCATGAGTGTTTGGGTGATGTAATGTTATTTATGTACTTGATTGACGTGGCGAGTGTAAGTCAACTATGTTAGCTCCCCTTTTATTATCTATATTACATGGGATGTTGTGAAGATTGCCTAACTTGTGACATATGCCTTCAATGCGATTATGCCTCTAAGTCGTGCCTCAACACGTGGGAGATATAGTCGCATCGAGGGTGTTACAAAAATATTAGTTAGAAGTAGCATCTTCGTGAGAGATTCATTGCTACTTTTAAAGTTAAATTGTGATTAGTTAGACAGAATAGGTGGATTAAGAAGTAACATGGATGAACAACTGGAACGCCGTCGGGGTGGAAGATCGCAGTGAAGATGAGACCAGGTTCTGCTATTTCCATCAACATTTGTGCGCCAACTTTCAGTCCGTAACACTTGAGAAAGTGTATCCAAGTTCGGCAATAAAAAAGAGCAGCAATCTTCTTGGTTCATGAACCCAACTCGAAACTTATATCTGTGGCTTGTCTTCACTTTGACCATTAAACTGGTGTATTCAGTTATGGCAAGGCTGAGCATCTTGAGTACATGTGTTCTGACAGAGCAAGGAATGCACTGCAGGAAAAATATTATGAGAACATAATGTATTCCCTATATCCAAATCTGGAAATAATTTCCTCCTTCACGTAAGTGTTGACCATGGTACTAGTACCTTTTATCCAAATATAGCAATCCAAATTTCCAAATTATTCGACAGCATGTTCAAAAAACCCCACCCTCCCGGATAGAAAAGAGGATTCTAGGAACATACTGTGCGTGTTTCAAAATCCTGTGTTAGGATGAGAAGGAACAAGTGTGGCGTCTTGCCGAGGGCGCAGAAACCTATAGGGTCCTCACACTTTGGGCACTGCAAATGAAACACACTAGATTCAGTAGGAAGAAAAATGCATCAACGGCGGCGGCTGCCATCCTAGGAGTACCCGCGACCAAGGGACTTGGATTTATCGAGGATGGATGAAGAATTCGTACTAGGTTCTCCATGAAAAAACCCTATGCAATCACAGAGCGGGAGTTTTCTTCGAACAAGCAGACAAGGGAGAAGGGGATTCAGGCCTAGTGAAATATTACCGCTTCATCCGTCCAGCTTACTACTAAAGCTGGAAAGGTCGGGGTTTTTGTGATTTGACGGCTTATTGGGCATTACTGCGACACTATGACCGGGATGTGTCTACCATGTATTTGTGCACTCTAATTTCGTGTATATGGATGTGGACCCCACTACTGGGTGCCCCACATATCAGCGAAAGGAAGTAGAAAGATAGGAGTAACTAGTTACACATAAATATATTTTTGACAGAGAGATACTCCCTCTGTAAAGAAATATAAAGATCTTTTATATCACAACTTTATACATAAGGAAAATCAAGGGGGATATATATAACATATATAATTATAAAAAAATAGAGTTTTTTTAACACGGTATAGACGAGTTGGTGATGATGGTGTGCCTGCCATCCTACAATATAGGTTGTCCGATTTATATCTAACGGATAGGAAGGAAACTATGGCAATTTTGAAAAAAAGGTACCCACACACCTTTCCACATTTGGAAATAAGGCCTTCCCTCGTTCATCCTTTTCTCTCACATGATAAAATACTCATACCAATGAATCTTCATGTTACGTGCAACGCACGAGCATTATGGGGGTTCAGCTGAGAAATACTCAGACAGAATCACGGTTCTGGACTTTGGCCATAGGCCGATGGGCCTGCATGTCTGGGTGCCCATGTGTTCTACCTCGGCGCTTTTCATATTGCAACCGGTCGGTACAGCGCTGGTTTTAGATGCTGTCACAAGGTGAATACACAAAATTGAATAAAGCACGGCAGCTGTTGGAATGAAATCAAATGACAGTTCCTAACAAGCAATCAGAGTTGCAATTCTATCAACGATACTGTCGTACTACTTATACACACATGACACTTGTTTCACCATGCCAGAGTATTACATCAAAATCTCTCGGAGGATAGATCAATTCAGCAGTTGCGTGCTGCTACTGAAGAATTTCAAAGTTGATTTGGACTAGCTCTCCTTGCCGAGAAAGTTCGATTTTGACATCATCCCCTACCGCAAGATATGATTTATATTTGAACCTTGACCATCCTTTAGCAGCCATCATCATGCGACCATCCTTTGTACTTATGGTATATTGAGCAGGTTCATTCACACCAAGGCTGCGCATGGTAAGAGAAACATGGCCATGGTCACCCGGATTGTTGAACGACTCCCTCGTTGCTCTAGGAAATCTCTATTTGCAAACAAGAAGACATACACAAACAATTAGATCAACATAGTGAATCATGTGAAAAAACATGGAAAGAAAAAAGAACGAAGCACTTGGGCGGCCAATGCTTACCAAGAAGGTGGACATGTCGGTTTTTGTAAGGACTTTGGTATATGAAGTGCGAACTGCATCCCAGTCTGTTAACGGTGCAACTGCTAGTTCTGTTGCCACTGCACGGGCCGAAGCAGATGCAAGTGCAAGTATTAGTGCAGGTACCGAAGCCGTTGCTGGTGTGACTGCTAGTGCCGTTGCTGCTGCCGGAGATGGTGCTCCTTGTAGAGCTGGTGCCGGTGTCGGAGCAGGTGCCAGTGTCGATGCTCGATCCTTCGGTAGATCAGCCTGATCCGCTGACGCGGTCGGTGCCAATCCTCAGCTGGATCAGACTGAGCTGTTGCCGCTGTCAGTACAAGAGCAACCGCCGGTGCTCGATCCGTTGCTGAAGGTGGTACCAATGTGCGAGACAGCGGTGATCGTGTCTGGTCTGCTACAGCTTTCTAACTTGACTAGGCTCCATGACCGTGATCCAGTATTTTCTTCATTTCTTTTAAACACGAGAAGGACTAATTGTGGCGTGTTTATTAAACCAAACTGCAGTTCATCATAGGGATTTAGCTTGTACACAGAAAATAGACTGATCCAATTTTTCTAGTAATATATGTGATTGACAGTGCCTCCGTTACTGACACGGAAGAATAAGTGAAACTTGCAAAAATATCCATCATAGAGCAAACCAAACAGTTTATTCTGTGATGAACGTCACATGGAAAAACCTGCATCGTAAAATTGCAGCAAAAGAAAGAAAACAATACATTAAATCGATAAGATTTAGACAGTAAATCAATAAGATTTACTTGATGTGACACGAGTGAATCCTTACCAGGAAATCACTATGTTGAAGTACTAAACAGAAGATTGGTCATCCAACTACGCGTGGCATGTAGGGCCCCCGCCTACTCCACAAGCAGGACAGTCCAAAGGTCGTGACAAATCGTATGGACCGAACATCCATGGGACTGGAAATCCTGGTGGGTGCGATAAACCCTGCAATGCATACAGATATTGGAGTGTAACCATAATTGATAAACCGTCCTCACAAAAAAGATGATATGGATACTTCAAAATATATAGACTAAATTGAGTGGACAGACATTGAGATGGACTATTCTCAGGACTCACCACACACCAAAAGTGACAGTACTAAACAATACAGGGTTCACAAACACAGATCAAGTACTAAACAATAGTACTTACTACATACAAGCAAAGTTGCACTAATTAAACTCTGCAGACTATTTCTTGCCACCGACCTATGGGATGAACCCTGTATAACTGACTAGGCCATGGACTTCGTGAGAGATGTCTAGCGACACCATCACAATCTCCTCAACCTTGGAGAACCTAACAGAGTGGTCTTTCCACTCATAAACATGACGATGAAGACAGGTCGCATCAGATTTGTCAGGAAGCTTTACAAGAACCACACCCTTCGTAATCGAAGGAACAACCAGGAAATTGTTGTGGTCAAGTACAGCCTCAAGAACACGCTTGACAACAATGCTACAGGAAAACACTAGTTCAGGACACGTGGCAACAAGGACACAACAGCTAGATAGTTTAGCAGTAGAACTCATCCTCGGGTCTTCCAGTTCACACGGCATGACTTTGAGAACTTCATCTCCACCGTGGACCTGGTTCTAATTCAAATAGAAACCAAATATTTTACTACTACCTCCATTCAGAAATATAAGATGATTTTCAATATTTTACTCCATATATGACTACATATACGCACATAAATGAGTGAAAAAAGACACTAGAACATGTCTTCAAAGGCATGAGAGTAGAGGGATTACTTGCAATATCCATAACACAAGTTACTGATGCAAATATACCCTCTTCAAAGGTAGCATTGATGTACATAAAGTAGTTGAAAGTAATCTATAAGAAATCAGTGTCAACCTCTCGCATGTTTTGGTCAAAAGAGGAATTAAGAACCGCCATTTGGCATACAAAAATCACATGCAAGATCACCCAGAAAGTGGTACTACTAGTACTAGTACTGCGTGTTAGATGAAAAAACACGATCACTACTGCAGGATGCTGCTAACATGACACTACGATCAGAGACCCTTCGAGAAACTGTGTGCGATGCCATAATCGCAAACGGTGCTGTATGAAAACCGTCAGAAATGTGTAAAACATTTGCGATGATGGATGCATCAAACACGGTTCAGGTTTTAGTTGTGTGTGCGATGAAGGGCATACGGTTCAACTCATTCAACTATTTGTGATGAGGAGGAACAAAAGAAACGGGCAGCCAGATGAAGGCGTGTGCGATACATAGGATACGGTTCACTCGGATGAACTGTTTGGGATTAGGAAACACAAAAGAAATGGTCAGCCAGATCAAGGTGTGTGTGATTGAGGGCATATGCTTCATAAGGATTAAATGTTTGCGATTAGGCAACATAACAGAAACGGGTCAGCCAGATCAAAGTGTCTGCGATTGATGGCATACACTTCACATCGATGAACTGTTTGCGATTAGCCACAACAAACTGAAACGGTTAGATAGATCAACGTGTGTGCGCTAGACGGGCACACAGATTCTAATTAAAAGAACCATGCGTGATGGTGCTGACATTGCCTATTGCGGTGCACCCTATGGTGCAAACGCCACGTACGCGGCCGAGAAGGCATACGTGCCCACGTTATGCCTTCTGGGAATAGTGTCGCACTTATAACCGTCAGTAAATTTCGAGCATGCGTCCCGTCACAATTTTTTTAGAAGAATAGGGAGGCCGCGTCCCGTCACATTCCAAATTGCAATCCTATTCACACCGATCAAAACCTAAACGGTTTCCCACTTAGGAGCATATTACTACGCAGTTATAAATACTACTACTCCAAGATGACTGCACATTCCTCCTCAACTCCTCATCAACAAAAAGTCAAAAACAAACAAGTCATTCATCATCGTTCCCTTGCGTCCGCCATGGCCAGCGTGAGTTCTGGGTCAACAGATTGCCACCAGGGAGAGGCGAGCCTGGAAGCGGGAGCAAGAGAGATGTCCCGCCTCGCCGTGGAAGCAGCCAACATGTCCCGCCGCACGGCCGTAGCAACAAAGAGGTCCCGCCGCGCCACCGAAGCAGCACGAAGGACCCGCCGCACCGTCGAAGCACCAGACTAGTCCGACCGTGCTACGGAAGCAGAAGAGATGTCCCGCCGTGCTGCGAATGCGGCAGAGATGTCCTCCCGCGCTGCGGCATCCTGGGAAAATGCCTCGCAGGCAGGTGAGGACTCTTATAGGCGCATGCGTGCCCTCGTCCTTAGGTAGATGGATTAGATCTCCAGGTGGGCGAGGTTGCAGGATGACCTGCAAGCCTTGTTTGGATAGTCTACCGATGTCATCCGACAACTAAATGAGAGCAATGTGAAGCTCTGGGCCGAGCGCGACCTGCTGAGGGCGAAGATCATCGGAAGTGCGATGCAGACCACTACCTTGCTGAAGAGGACCGGCGTCATCCTCGAGAAACTTATGGATGAGCATGCCATGTTGCGCATCGAGCGTAGAAGGCTGGTGGAGGAATCCGTGGATGCTCTCAACCAGCATCTTGAGGACAAGAAAGAGCTCGTCGCCGCCCGCCACGGACACTAGTTGTCTTCCTTCTTCTTTTGCCCTTGTGTATATCAGGCGTTGCCGCATGTGGATTTTTTAATTATGTTTATAAATATGTAAGACAATTATTATCCAATGTCATCGTCCTTATATTCATCATGCTTGCTATAAGTCGTTGTTGATGCTATATAGGTCCGTCGGATCTTACATCAAGATCCGTGCAAAACTTTCTTTTCAGATTTTCATTTTTCTCTCTTAAATCTCAGTCCAGTGAGACATATAGCCATGCCGTAGAACAGGTGCTCAGGCGCCATTAATGGAGTCGTTGGGAGGGAGGTGCATGACGGGTAGCGGTCAAAAGGGCACTCCTCCCGATGAGCACGCGCAGGGGTCTGATCGCATGCCTCCCGTACTCAAATAGCTACCCCACACGGCACTTCCTAGCCAATAAAAAAAAGGGGACGCGTGGACGCTCGTAATTGGTAAGTCGAATGCCCACAGTTTCAATAATACTTGTGTTTCTGATTTCTAACATGACAGTACTTGTTCCAAAATGACTGTGTTGATTGTTAATGTGTGTGCCTCTGCAAATTGGACAGAAAAATTACCATAGCATGTTGGTTCCATGTCATCAGACCATGCCAAGTTTCATGATTTTCAGGCGTGTTTTGGAATTACTGGAATTAACAAAACAAGTTTCTCAATCTTTTCGGCCGAGCCATGACGCCTAGATGTTTGAATTTCACTCCCATCTCTTGCATGGGACCTAGAAATTCACCCAAGGACACACATGTGATTTTTCAAGCAACTTTGGAGCACTGGAGCATGTGCTTGTAGTTCAATTTTGAATTATGCACATTAAATGCCTAGAAACTCAATTAATGTATAAAAAAGGCCAAACAAACCCGAAGTAATTCAAAATTTTAGCATGGTACTTCTATTTGGTCTAATCTGGCTGTGTAAAGAAATTAAGGCGGGAGAAGGCAGTGTACATATGTCATTTCGCACACGGAGGTGACAAGTTCCCTCTCGGAACCACGAGCCTTCTTGAGGGAAGCTCCGCTTTGCAAGAAGCTTACACCAAAGCTTGTCCCAATTCGGCCAAAAAAATTACCGCGGCATGTTGCCATGTCATAACACCATACCAAGTTTCATGACTTTCAGGCGTGTTTTGGACTTATAGGAATTAAAAAACCAAGTTTCTCAATCTTACCGGCAGAGCCACGACGCCTAGATGTTTGAATTTCACTCCCATCTCTTACACGGGACCTAGAAATTCACCCAAGGACACACATGTGATTTTTCATACAACTTTGGTGCACCAGAGCCTGTGCTTGTAGTTCAAATTTGAATTATGCACATTAAATGCCCAGAAACTCAATTAATGTATAAAAAAGGTGAAATGAGCCCAGAATAATTCCAAAATTTAGCACGGTACTTCTATTTGGTCTAATCTGGCTGTGTAAAAAATTAAGGCGGGAGAAGGCAGTGAACGTATGTTGTTTCGCACACGGAGGTGACACGTTCCCTCTTGGAACCACGAGCCTTCTTGAGGGAAGCTCCGGTTTGCAAGAAGCTTACACCAAACCTTGTCCCAATTCGACCAAAAAATACCGAAGCATGTTGGTGCCATGTCATTACACCACGCCAAGTTTCACGATTTCCAAGCGTGTTTTGGAATTACAGGAATTAAAAAACCAAGTGTCTCAATCTTTCGGGCCGAGCCACGACGTCCAGATGTTTGAATTTCACTTCCATCTCTTGCATGGGACCTAGAAATTCACCCAAGAACACACATGTGATTTTTCAAACAACTTTGGTGCACTGGAGCCTATGCTTGCAATTCAAATTTGAATGATGCACATTTAATGCCCAGAAACTCAATTAATGTATAAAAAGGCAAAACGAGCCCAGAATAATTCCAAAATTTAGCACGGTACTTCCATTTGGTCTAATCTGGCTGTGTAAGAAAATTAAGGCAGGAGAAGGCAGTGTACGTATGTCGTTTTGCACATGGAGGTGACACGTTCCCTCACGGAACCGCGAGCCTTCTTGAGGGAAGCTCCAGTTTGCAAGAAGCCCACACCAAAGCTTGTCGCAATTCGGCCAAAAAAATTACCGCAGCATGTTGGTGCCATGTCATGAGACCATGCCATGTTTTATGATTTTCAGGCATGTTTTGGAATTACAGGAATTAAAAAACCGAGTTTCTCAATCTTTCCGGCCGAGGCACGATGCCCAGATGTTTGAATTTCACTCCCATCTCTTGCATGGGACCTAGAAATTCACCCAACGACACACATGTGATTTTTCAAACAACTTTGGTGCACTGGAGCCTATGCTTGTAGTTCAAATTTGAATTATGCACATTAAATGCCCAGGAACTCAATTAATGTATAAAAAAGGTGAAAAGAGCCCGGAATAATTCCAAAATTTAGCACAGTACTTCTATTTGGTCTAATCTAGCTATTGAAAAAAATTAATGCGGGAGAAGGCAGTGTACGTATGTCATTTCGCACACGAGGTGACACGTTCGCTCTCGGAACCACGAGTCTTGTTTAGGGAAGCTCCAGTTGGCAAGAAGCATACACCAAAGCTTGTCCCAATTCGGCCAAAAATATTACCGCAGCATGTTGGTGCCATGTCATGACACCATGCCAAGTTTCATGATTTTCAGGCGTGTTTGGGAATTACAGGAATTAAAAAACCAAGTTTGTCAATCTTTTCGGCTGAGCCACGACACCCAGATGTTTGAATTTCACTCTCATCTCTTGCATGGGACCTAGAAATTCACCCAAGGACACACATGTCACTTTTCAAACAACTTTGGTGCACTGGAGCCTGTGCTTGTAGTTGAAATTTGAATTGTGCACATTAAATGCGCATAAACTCAATTAACGGCCAAACGAACATGTAATAATTCCAAAATTTAGCACGATACTTCTATTTGGTCTAATCTGCCTATGTAAAAAAATTAAGGCGGGAGAAGGCAGTGTATGTCGGCGTTCTGGGAACTAGGGTCCCCAGACTTGCCTGCCTGCGGCCCACAGCGTGGCGTTGCTGGCAGGCCTGTGCGACCCATCTTCATCAACAAGGAATCAAGACCCTTGCGAGAGGCCAAGCCTCGCGAGGCGGACTACACAAGACCTCCTCAGGAGCAGCCTCATCAGACCGGCTCATGAGAGGCGGAGAGTTCAAGGTTGGGCAAACCTCGTGAGGTTTCCATGACGTAAGCCATGATGATCGAGACCAGGCGGGCGCCAGGAAGGCGCCAACGCACGCAACGTCCTTGTTTCCCCTTTGGTGCTAAGGGGGCAAGCGCAGGCACGGAGTACCGAGGCATCAAGCAAAGATTTCCATATTGGTGCAACAAGACCAAGACCATAAGGACGGCAAGACAGAGGTCACCATGGAGCCGAGGACGGCGTCACCGCCAGAACCTTTGGCAGGCGATGACCACCTTTTGTCAGGATAGCTTGTACTAGCTATCCCCTTTCAAACTGGCCGTTGTTGGCTCCCTTCCCCCTCAATATTTAGGGAGAGGACCAGGGCCTTTATAAATAGGACTAGCCACCACCATAGGGAGGGAGAGAGATCATCAAGACCATCCTCAGCCACACAAGTGCACCAAGCACAAGAACACCTCAACCTGAGGAGGCTGTGTTTCCCCTTGTACTGTTCATCCTCAGCCCAAGAGGCAATCCACCACCACCACACTGGAGTAGGGTACTAGACCACAACGGTGGCCCGAACTAGTATAAATTCCGTGTGCTTTGTGTTGCGAATTCGTCGAGTTAGTTCAGAGATCTAGGCTAAGTTAGGGCGCGGATCGATAGGGGGGAGAGGTCTTCACGCGCACCCCAAAGTTCAAACCTTAAGGGTTTTGCCGGAACCCGTGATCCAACATTTGGCGCGCCAGGTAGGGGTACGCTGCAGTCTTCCTTCCGTCGGCTCGCGCTCCACCATCTTCACGCCCGCTCCCCATGGCGGATGCCCCTCCAGCTGGATCTACCGGTGCCCACGACGGCGCTCGGGGGCTCCGAGCCCTCGCCCCCACCTTGCGGCAGCTGCAGTGGCCACCCAAGTTCAAGCCAGAGATGCCGCCACGCTATGACGGCATGGCGGACCCATCGGCCTTCCTACTGGCATACGAGGAGGCCGTCCTGGTAGCCGGGGGCGACGATAAGGTCATGGCCAACTGGTTCCCAATGGCCCTTGCGGGCGTGCCGCGCGCCTGGCTCCTCCACTTGCCGGAGTCTTCTGTCGCCACCTGGGAGGAACTGCGCGGCCTCTTCGTCACACGCTTCAGGGAACTGGCGGCCCCCATCGTCACAGCTCTGCTCGGTGGTTCGCAAGGACCACCCTGAGATCAGCACCTCAAGCCGTACCTTCGCCAGATCGGTGTCGCCTCCAAGCGCCCGGGGGCTCCGCCCGGCAGGGCCGCGCCTGACGCCAACCTCACCTTCAACTCGGAGGACCATCCCGCACCCACCGTCGGTTCGGGTGCGCTCCTGATGTTGTGCGCACCCACCATCTGCCACGTATTCATCACCAAGATGCTCGTCGATGGCGGCGGCGGCCTCAATGTGCTCTATGTTGAGGCCTTCAGCCTCCTTCACGTACCATTCGAGCGAGTCCGCCCCAGCAAGCCTTTATCAGGATTTGGCAGGGGCCCCGCCCGCGCCCTGGGGCAGATCCGCCTCCTCGTGGCCTTCGGCACACGCGACAACTACCGCACCGAGCTCATCGACTTCGACATCGCCCACATTGGCCTTCCATACAATGCCATCCTCAGGTACCTAGCTTTAGCCCAGTTCATGGCAGCAACTCATCCTGCTTACAATCTCATGAAGATGCCGAGGAGCCAGGGCGTCCTCACCATCAAGGGGGACGCCAAGGAGGCCCTGGCGGTGCTCAAGCTCACCCTCATGGCCGCCGCGGCAGTGCGACCCACCGATGCGGATACTTCCAAGGCCAAGGGAGCCGTACCAACCAAGAAGAAGCATTTCTTCACTCAGGCCAAGCCAGAAACCAAGAAAGTGTTGGTCGAGGAGGATGGGTTCTCAGGGGCAACCTTCACCATAGGCGCCAACCTCGAGCCCGCTCAGGAGGAGGCGCTAGTGAAGTTTTTGCGTGCAAACAAGGAAGTGTTCGCCTGGGAGCCCGACCACCTGGTAGGGGTCCCAAGAGAGGTAATAGAGCACCACCTGAAGGTGTGCCCCAACGTACGCCCTGTGAAGCAGAAGGCAAGGCGGCAGTCCATGGAGAAGCAAGATTTCATCATCCAAGAAACCCACAAGTTGGAGACCGCTGGTGTCATTCACGAGGTTCGTTACCCCAAGTGGCCAGCGAACCCCGTTGTCATACCCAAGAAAGGCGGGAAGGAGCGGATGTGCATCGACTTCACTAACCTCAACAAGGCCTGCCCCCAAGATCTGTTCCCGCTTCCGCGCATCGACCAGATCGTCGACTCCACCGCCGAGTGCGATTTGCTATGCTTCCTGGATGCATTCTCAGGATATCACCAGATGAAGATGGTGGTAGAAGATGTGGAGAAGACGGCCTTCCAAACCCAGTGTGGCTGTGCTGCTACACCTGCATGTCGTTCGGACTGTGCAACGCGGGCGCAACCTTCCAGCGACTCATGCACATCGCCTTAGGGTAGCAACTCGAGAGAAACGCTGAAGCCTACTTAGATGACATCGTGGTGAAGTCTCGGGAGGCGGAGTCCTTGATCCGAGACCTATAGGAGACCTTTGAAAGCCTTCGCCAGGTGGTCTTGCGGCTAAATCTAGAGAAATGTGTGTTTGGCGTCCCTTCCGGCAAGCTGTTGGGTTTCCTGGTATCCCACAGGGGGATCGAGGCCAACCCAGAAAAGGTGAAGGTCATTGAAGACATGAGTCCACCACAGACCCTCAAGGATATGCAGAAGCTGGCTGGTCGGGTGACTGCATTGGGGCGCTTCATCTCCAAGCTGGGAGAGCGCGCCCAACCCTTCTTCAAGCTGATGAAAAAGAAGATCCCATTCGAGTGGACCCCGGAGGCCGACCAAGCTTTCCAAGACCTCAAGAGATACCTGACTAGCCCACCAGTAATGGTGGCGCCACGACCTCGCGAGCCACTAGTGCTCTACCTGGC
This sequence comes from Triticum dicoccoides, assembly GCF_002162155.2. Classification (NCBI taxonomy): domain Eukaryota; kingdom Viridiplantae; phylum Streptophyta; class Magnoliopsida; order Poales; family Poaceae; genus Triticum; species Triticum dicoccoides. The sequence goes on from NC_041392.1 coordinate 493,600,785, forward strand.
TGCCACTCCGTACTCAGCCAGCGCGGCCCTGGTGGCGGTTCAGGAAGAACACCAAGCCAAAGGTGCATCGCGTTGTGCCACGCCTCCAGCAGAGACGACGAAGGACCGGAAGGGCGCCGCAAGGGCCGAAGCAGCAGCGGTAGAGGGTCAGGCTCGGTAGGACAACGCCCCCGAACCATTGAGGACTTCGGCAAGCGACCAAGCATGGGGGCTCTACCCCCTCAGGAGGCTCCTCAGCTCCCAGGGGACGCGAGCCTCGTCAGCACACCAAACCTCGTTGAGCACCCGGTATACTTCGTCAGCACGGTGTTGAGGGACGCAAGAGCGCGATACCCCATGCGTCAGAAGCTCCTACTCGCACTCCTAGTCCCCTCGAGAAAGCTGCGGCACTACTTCCACAGCCACCCCATCAAGGTCGTCTTAGCTTACCCATTGGAGAGAGTTCTCAGGAGCCCCAACTCTGCCGGAAGAGTCGCCGAATGGAACATCGAGTTGCAAGCATTCCAGCTGGAGTTTAGTACCACCAGGGTCATCAAGGGGGGCGCGCTCGCTGATTTCGTGGCAGAGTGGACAGATGCCCCAGCATTTGAAGAAGGCGAGGACCGGTCCCTCTCGCCGGGTTGCGAGGCGCCTGATGGCTGGGTCATGTATTTCAATGGCGCTTTCGAGCGTCAGGGCGCGGGGGCTGGAGCTGTACTCATCTCGCCCACTCAGTACAAGCTCTACTACACCGTACAACTTTGCTTCCAGCAGGGCGAGAAGGTCTGGAACAACATTGCAGAATACGAGGGCCTCATAGCCGGCCTGAAGGCTGCAGCGGCGCTAGGGGTGAAGCGTCTCACCATCAGGGGCGACTCACAGCTCCTCGTCAACTTCTCCAACAAGGTGTACGAGCCAAAGGACGAGCACATGGAGGCATGCCTCACGGAGGTGCGCAAGATGGAGAAGCAATTTTTGGGCCTAGAATTGCAGCACGTGCCCCGAGGCACCAACAAGGAACCAGACGACATCGCCAGAAGAGCATCCAAGCGGCAGCCCCAGGAGCCTGGCGTCTTCGAGGAGCGGCTCTTCAAGCCATCAGCAACGCCGCCACTTTTGAGAGCAACTCAGCCTCGGGAGGAACTCCCATAGTCGCTAGCCTCAGGAGCCCCAGCCTGCGGCCCGACCTCAGGAGCACGCCTACTCTTGGCGCTCGAGCCCCAGGAGGGATGCTGGACCAAGGAATTCAAGGAATACCTGATACAAGGGGTGCTGCCAGATAAGGAGGAGGACGCGGAGCACGCGGACCGTCAGGCCACGACATACTGCATCCAGGACGGTGGGTTATATAGAAAGCGACAAAATTACATTACACTGCATTGCATCTCCAGGGCACAGGGAAAGAGCTGATAGCTGACATACACGACGGAGACTGTTGGCACCACTCGCCGTCGCGAACCCTCGTCGGCAAGGCATTCCGAAGTGGATTCTATTGGCCTACGGCACTCAACAACGCGACCGAGCTGGTGAAGTCCTATGAGGCCTGCCAATTCCACACCAAGCAGATCCATCAGCCAGCTCAGGGCCTCCACACCATCCCACTCTCATGGCTGTTTGCGGTCTGGGGGCTGGATATTCTGGGCTCGATCCCTCGGGCACCTGGGGGCTATCGATACCTCTACGTCGCCATCGACAAGTTTACCAAGTGGCCGGAGGTTGAAGCCGTCCGCGCCATCCCAGCTGGCTCTGCAGTCAAGTTCGTCAAGGGCCTCATGAGCCGCTTTGGGGTCCCCAACCGCATCATCACCGATAATAGCTCGCAGTTCACTAGTAATCTCTTCAAGTCATATTGTGCTAACCTTGGAACGCAGATCTGCTACGCCTCAGTAGCACACCCCAGGAGCAACGTCCAGGCCGAACGCGCCAACAGGGAGGTCCTGAAGGGCCTCAAGACCAGGACCTTCAAGAAAAAGCCCGAGGCCTGTGGGAGGGGCTGGCACAACGAGCTCCAGTCCCTGCTGTGGTCGTTCCGCACCACCGCCACCAAGCCAACAGGCGAAACCCCGTTCTTCCTCGTCTATGGAGCTGAAGCAGTCCTCCCTCACGAGGTCGAGCATCACTCTGCACGGGTCCTGGCGTTTGATGAGACGCAGCAGGACGCCATGCGGGGGATGGACCTCGTGCTGGGGGAGGAGCGACGTCGTGAAGCTGCACTACGGGCGGTAAGATACCAGCAGGCGCTGTAGCAGTACCACTGCCGCAGCGTCCGCTCTAGGACTCTTGAGGTGGGTGACCTCGTCCTGAGGCGGGTGCTCTCCAAGGAGGGGCTGCATAAGCTCTCGCCTATGTGGGAGGGCCCGTTCAAGGTCGTCCATGTCTCCAGGCCTGGCGCCGCGCGCCTGGAGACACGTGACGGGGTGCTCGTCCAGAACGCCTGGAACATCCAACACCTCCGGAAATTCTACCCATAAAGAAAGGCCCAGTGCCTGTGAAGAAGGCCCGGTGCATGTGAAGAAAGGCCCAGTGCCTGTGAAGCAAGGCCCCATGCCTGTGAAGAATCGCCATCCATGACACTCTCACGTAATAATGAGTGGGGATGTACACTCCCCGGAGCCTCAGGCGAACCACCCTTGGGCCTCGGGGGCTCCCTGCCACGCCGAGTGGCAGCACTTAGCTCCCCACTGGTGAGAAGACGTCGAAGACTAGACTAGGTGCCGGACGCGGCTTTTAATCGAAGACGTCGAAATTCTAGGCATTTGCTTTCCGAAGTTGGCTCGCCCCTCTTTTAATCGAAGTTTGCTTTCTGGTGTCTATTGTTGGTTCCGTTTTATCGCTTTATGCCTTCTCCTCTTTGGTCACCCTAAACTCTCTCACGTCCCTCATGAGGGGGCTGGACAGGTACCTTCGTGAGCTTCCTCCTTCTGTATTTTCGCGAGGCACCCTCGTTCGAGCCCACAAGCTGGCACACCTCTTCTGGTCTGTACCCCACGGGCATCGCGATGCGAAGCACTACGTCAAGGCCGGCGGCACCTATAACCAAACCCGGGTGAGCGATAAACTTCTTACGAATTTTTTGCAGTTCCTAAGCACATATTAGGTCAAGGAGGCCTCGACAAGCACTAGGAAACGAGCGCCTCGTGAGGAGGAGGTCACTCAAAACAAGTCGAGCTAAGTTATCCCTACATAAAACGATAATGTTACGACACGGCACAGGAACGACAAACATAACATAGCGAATGGGACCATAGTTTGATACACGCCCCTCCGGGGCCCATTCTGGTTCCTGTTTAATGCAGGAAGGAAAGGAAGAACAAAATAAGCGGCACCTACAGCTGTCGAGGGGCGCAGGCCCCAGCGCCCGCCTGAGCTCAGCCGGACCCCTCCTCGCGCTTCATAGAGGCGCGACGGCGAGACGACCCGCCACCGTCTTTGAAGCGGGCACGACGGCTGGTCATAGTCGCCGCTGTTGGAGTTGTCGCTAGGGGAAGAGCTACTGTAGCCGCACGAGACGTGGTTGGCGCCAAGAGCGAGATCGACCCCATCCTTGTTGCGGCCGTCACCAAGGCCGAGCACCTCCTCACCGTCGTTCACCTCGGGGCAGCACCCGATGCGGCGACCACCTTCCCGGAACACCCTCACATAGAGGGTCGCATCGTCATCGGGCTTGAAGTGAAGGGTGCACCACCTGCCCAGACCGCGTGCGCGGGCGAACGTCTGCCAACCGCGGGCCAGAGCTACATTGCCCGTGGTGGAGACCTCGACCGCAACCCCGGAAGCCCTGCTGCAGCAGCCGTCCGCCTGCAGCCAAAGCCCGCCAGGAGCTAAGGCCGGCAGCTCGTCGACAAGTAAGCGCGGGATCTAAAGCCAGTTGCCAGCCAGGTTCTCCGACCAGACGACGAACTCCAGTAGCATCTCCGCCAAGTGGAAGCGTGGCCGGGGAGGCCGCGCGACCACGACACGCCTCCCCTCATTGATGGACCACCACAACTGGAGCGACCCTGCCCCGCGAAGCGGCACCACTGCGGCCGCATGCAGCCGCGGCGGGGGTTGCGGTGTGCTTACGGGGACGGCCGCGTCCACGCTTGGGCACCGGAGAGCCGGGGCCCTCGCGAGGGGCCTTCCCCTTCTCCGCGGCGGTGAACCTCCTTGACGGCGCCATTGGTGGCAGGAGAGGAGCAAGGAAGGAGAAGAAGCGGAAGAGGAAGAGGAAAGATGGGCGACGGGGGCTCCGCCCCTCCCATTTATACCAGGAGAAGGCCAACCGGCATCCCCACGATCATAGGTAATGATGATCGTCCTTGCATGTCGTAGGGACTTGTCACATCGGGCAGTTGCCGAGGCAGCATGGGGAAGCAGAGAGGCCCATGTCCAATCAACCGCCACGCGTCGACCGAGGCCACAGTCTGTTGGGGCCCGCAGCTCTCCGCGCTTGACGCTTGGCTTCGCCTCGAAGCCAAGCCCGAGCGCGCCTTGGCCCGGGGGCTACTATCGGTGTTCTGGGAGCGGGGGTCCCTAGACTTGCCTGCCTGCGGCCCACGGCATGGCTTTGCTGGCAGGCCTGTACGGCCCATCTTCATCAACAAGGAATCAAGACCCTCGGGAGGGGCCAAGCCTCGCGAGCCAGACGACACAAGACCTCCTCAGGAGCAGCCTCATCAGGCCAGCTCATGAGGGGCGGAGAGTTCAAGGTTGGGCAAACCTCGTGAGGTTTCCGTGACGTAAGCCATGACGATCGAGACCAGGCGGACGCCAGGGGGGCGCCAGCGCGCGCAGCGTCGTTGTTTCCCCTTTGGTGCTAAGGGGCAAGCGCAGGCGCGGAGTACCGTGGCATCAAGCAAAGTTTTCCATATTGATGCAACGAGACCAAGACTAGAAGGACGGCAAGAAGGAGGTCACCATGGAGCCCAGGACGGCGTCACCGCCAGAACCTTTGGCAGGTGAAGACCACCTTTTGTCAGGATAGCTTGTACTAGCTATCCCCTTTCAAACTAGTCGTTGTTGGCTCCCTTCCCGCTCAATATTTGGGGAGAGGACTAGGGCCTCTATAAATAGGACTATCCACCACCATAGGAAGGGAGAGAGATCATCAAGATCATCCTCAGCCACACAAATGTACCAAGCACAAGAACACCTCAACCTGAGAAGGCTGTTCTTCCCCTTGTACTGTTCATCCTCAGCCCGAGAGGCAATCGACCACCACCACACTGGAGTAGGGCATTACACCACAATGGTGGCCCGAACCAGTATAAATCATGTGTCCTTTGTGTTGCGAGTTCGTCGAGTTAGTTCGTGATATCTAGGATAAGTTAGGACACGGATCGATAGGGGGGAGAGGTCTTCGCACGCACCCCAGAGTTTGAACCTTAAGGGATTTGCCAGAACCCATGATCCAACAATGTATGTATGTCGTTTCGCACATGGAGGTGACACGTTCCCTCTCGGAACCAGGAGCCTTCTTGAGGGAAGCTCCGGTTTGCAAGAAGCTTACACCAAAGATTGTCCCAATTCGGCCAAAAAATTTACTGCAGCATGTTGGTGCCATGTCATGACACCATGCCAATTTCATGATTTTCAGCCATGGTTTTGGATTTATAGGAATTAAAAAACCAAGTTTGTCAATCATTCCGGCCGAGCCACAACACCCAGATGTTTGAATTGTATTCCCATTTCTTGCATGGGACCTATAAATTCACCCAAAGACACGCATGTGATTTTTCAGCAAACTTTGGTGCATTCGAGCTTGTGCTTGTAGTTCAAATTTGAATTATGCACATTAAATGCCCAAAAACTCAATTAATGCATAAAAATGCCAAACGAACTTGGAATAATTCCAATTTTAAACACGACACTCATGTACTAGTTGCATGTTCACTATAAGTAAATGTTCTAGCAATTCAAACACCATCCTTTCCCTCTGTAACAGCATTTTGTCTTTCAAAACATAATGAAAAAATTAGGTATACCACAAAAAGTTTACTAGAAAGAATCGTGCCGGATGCGATATAAAATATCTTGGCGCACCGTCTTGTCTGGCTTACGCAGGAAGCTTCGTCTTCTACAGTCCATCGCCCCCGCTTGAACCACACTTGCACGCCAGTTTCTCGCGGCACCGAGCGAATTTTTTTGCCACCACGGAAATATCTATCTCCACACCCCCTCCCTCCTACCAAAAGCCACATTTCCACTGTTCCGCCTTGCTTTCCAAGTTCAAATCTTCACTGCTGCTTACGGGCAGCTCAGCCTCCTCGCCGGCGACCCTTCTTCTTGCAGCACCGCCTCCTCGTTGGCTACCCTTCTTCTTGCAGCGCCGCCTCCTCGCCGGCGACCCTTCTTCTTGCTGCGCGGCCTCCTCGCCGCCAACCCTTCTTCTTGCTGCGCGACCTCGTCAATATGGTCAGGTAATCCACACCCCACCCACACCATCCTGCTTTCCCGTCCCTTATGCCCCGACTGACGGAGCGACACCTTCCACCGAAATCATTACCCCCCTCTTCCAATTAAGCACCGCCCACAACCATTTTACACGCAGTATAACATGGAGCTGAGTAGCATGCGGCCATACACGCGAACGAGGTCGCTAGGGCTGACATGCGTGTCGACCGGCAAATCTTGGAGGAGCACCTCGTCTCTGAGGCCACCGTCGGCACTGCCGCACAGTTATCTACTTTAAAATACAGTTCATGATGTTTTCTCAAGGCCACCGCCAGTGCCTTCTAGTGATTTGTCCTCTGTAATGTTAATATGCAACCTGATGTTCAGTTAACAGTTTGGTCCTCTGAAATGTAATGTTCAGTTAACACTTTGGTCCAACAATTGCTACATTTGGTAGTAATGTTCTCAAGCATTCTTTGTTATGTTAACTGTCTTATCTTCTCATACGTGTTTCTCTGCAATGCCGTGCTTAGTTAGCTATTTTGGTTCATTTGGTCTGCTGTCCATTTAACTGTTTGGTTCAGTTCTGCAATTTGGTTTTCATTTGCTATGGGTGCAATTTTGTACTGTTATGCATGTGACACCAATCAAATTTGGCTGTACTCAATACATATTCTACTAATAGTATGGCAACTCTCAATTAACTTGATCAAGATCTTCCTTATGTGTGTTGTAGGCAAACAATGGGAGACATTGCAGTTTACCATCGAGGTTTGTTCAAGAAGGGACCTTTGGCTAATAGCACATTATTGTGCAGTTGCAGGAATCATTCTAATATTTAGGTTTCTTACAATTTGGTCTTGCACATGTAGGTCCTGCTGTCAGAGGCTTAGACCCACTGTTCGACCCATTTTGCATATGGGGAAATGAGATGTCCATGAATATCAGTCAAGTCAAGAAACTCAGAAATATTTTAGGATGAAGAAGCTTGCGACGAATAACAGCAAGATCTTTGTTTGCACAATGAAGAAGACATCAGACAACTATAGGATGGTACCAACTTTTTTACCTTGTTTTTACCCCTTGTGCCATTTCAAAATTTACAACAGCGATTTATGCATAGCTTTGTTTTCAGTACTTTTCAAAGCAGTTCACCGATGATTACCTCTCAAACCACCTGCATGGTCAAGAGGCGAGGAAGGTATTCATTCAAAACCCACGGTACAATATTGAAGTCTTGCTGAAGAGGATGAAGGTTGGGCGGGCAACTATCCATAGCCACTGGCCTAAAGTTGCAAGGACATTCAACATCACTAAAGGCTCAGTATTTCCCTTCCGCTTCTGTAGTTTCCTAGATGAGATTCATCTGTCTATTTACCGGTATGATGCTACTTTCAAAAGGTTTTTGATGCTGCATGTAAAACTTGGTGCTATTGTGTAATGGCGTAACTGAGTGCCGAATCTATCTGATGTAATTCGATTATGAAATCCTGGTTGCTTTTATACGGATATGAAATATTTGGCGTGTCTATAAGAAATATCAGTCTGATTAGTACATGGATTATCAATAATAGGCTAATTACCCTACTTATTGGGGTTTTCTATTGCAAACGGTTACTCAGACAGCACCATGGGCGATGAACTCAAACAACCCGCACGGTTTCTAGAAAGTTGGCGTGTTCGACAACTAACAATCACACACAGCTTCCGACAGCGAACTGTTTGCGTTAGGCCACCTTGCACACACGTTTCCACACAAAGAACTATGTGGGATGTACATACCTACAGAAATGATTTTCTGGGATTCACCATGTGGGATGTACATACCTACGGAAATGATTTCTGGGATTCACCGTGTGGGATGTATATACCTACAGAAACGATTTCTAGATTCACCATGTGGGATGTACATACCTATGGAAATGATTTCTAGGATTCACCGTGTGGGATGTACATACCTACGGAAATGATTTCTGGGATTCACCGCGTGGGGTGTACATACCTACGGAAATGATTGGGTTTCCATGCCTCGCTCGATCACACACGGCCCCAGCATGGGTCTCACGAGGGCCTAACCCCGACGATTTCTGGGTCGTGTGGGAAGGACCCCCTATCGCCCACACTCACTTGGCGACGGTTCCAAATGCCGTCGTGGAAAGGGGTTTTAAACTGTTTGTTTAGGACATCGATGTACCAGTGGATCAAGATCGAGGAAAAGATCGTCAATAAGAGATATTACCTGGACTTCCTTAATGAGGGATCCCAGAGAGGGGCGCTTGGACAGGGCGATGGCTCTAAGCTTGTCTGTGGTAGTCTCGGCGGGGTGCTTGTGCTTCTTTGTACCATGAGCCTCGACGGTTTTTGCCAGAGCCATAGGCATCACTTAGGCCGGTGCTCCAGCGTCCATCAAGAAACTGTCAAATAGAAATAAAAGAAAAGAAACCATAATCACGAACCCAAAAGAAGAACAGAGAGGGAGTTATAGGATCAGTCCCGGGGTTGCAAGACCGGGCCTTGGCCAGAATCAACACCATTGATCCGGTCACCTTTCCTTCTTTGGGAGAGAAGAACAATGGCATAGGCAGGTTGGGGTTTTCTTGAAGAAATGAGGAACAAGATGAGGGAGAAGCGAGGGTTAGGTAGAGAGGAAGCTGAGAGAGAAGAGTGAAATGATGGTTGCTTTGTCCGTCCAACTTACTGCTGGAAAGGAGGGGTTTTTTGATTTGACGGCTCATTGGGCATTACTGTGACGCTTCGATCGGGGAAGTCTACCGTGCAGTTGGGCACTCTACTACGGAGTAATTTAGTGCATGGCTGGTGGACCCTGATGATGGATGTCCCACACATTAGCGAAAGTGAGTAGCAAAGTTCCCGACGACCGCCGAGGAGTATCCGCATGGTATAGCGAGTCCACTGTTTTTCCTGAAGAAAAAAATTGATTACAGCAAGCGTTTCCACTCTTACGATGGAGGAGTGCGAAACACGTTAGCCACTTGAACATACACACTGCTCCTACTACTAGGCATGTGCAGTGGTTCATACGTCAGTACTACATAATCTTGTTGCTAGTGTAGTTAGATATGACGATAATAAATGATGTTGTGCGCATGTCAACTATATGAATAGTAATGTAACATAGTACCGCTTTTTCGACTATCCGGTCGAGAATGAATGCTGAGATCAATGTTAACAGAACTAGGTCTATAGCACATGGAGAGTATGGTGCTACAGTACTCCACGAAACATGAGCCATATGAAAACGGCGGCTCAGTGTTAGGCAGGGTGTATGAAGGGTGCACGGGATGGGACCAAAAGTTCCCTTCTCGACCCACTTTTGGGTGTTTGGCAGAGTGCATGAAGGGTGCATGAGTCCACACTAGTAGGTTAACACAAATACACAAAGAGGGAATAACTATATTGAGATGAGAATGCAACCAAACACACCCACATGCTTTGTGCTACAGTGACTGGTCTGCACCATCTGATTTTGATCCAACGGTCATGTTGCGCCGAGACATGGGCCTGCCCATGAAGAGGACGCCTAAACACCACCGAAGTCCCCCTGTTTCTCGAGGCGCACGACATTAGTGATGTAGGGTGCAACGGCCCGCAGAGCCCGCTCCCGGTCGATGGGAGCCAGCTCGTCAAAGACGGCGTCCAATGACACGAATGGATTTCGGTGACGGAGGCCTGAGAGGATTCGCCCGGCAACGACGATGGCAGCCTGCAACCCCTCCTGTCCAGCTCCACCCCCACCATCGCGCGTAGAAGGCTCAGCTCCTCAGAGATATAGGTGAAGAAGGAGACCAGGTCAGGAAGCCGCAGCTCATTGAAGTCGACGGGGTGGTCAAACGGGTTTAGCCTGATGGCCGGCATGTTCGCGCTGGCACGACGGTAGGCATCGCGCAGCCACAACACGTGTGTGGCAACTTGGTCCACCAAGTGGCTGAGGCGATCCTGGACCTCATCACGATCGGCTCGCTCGTGCTCCAGCCGCCTCCCCTGACAGCCTATCATATCTCCAGCTTTCTGCAGCAACGCTGCCGATGCCTCGAGCATCTTTGTGGTGGACGCCTGCCGCTTTTAAAGCTTAGTGAACTCCCGCACATAATGGAGGAGCATGGCACTCCTCTCCTCCTTGAGCTCACGGAGCTCCACGTCCTTGGCCCTGAGCTCCGCATCCTTGGCCTCGAGCTCCTGTGTCAGGCGCCTCACCTCAGACTTCATGATCTGCTGCGCCGCCATGGCACCAGATAGAAGCAATGGGGAGAGGAACCAAAGGGGGCGAAACGGCTGAAAGGCAATGCAACCTACGGGAAGGCAGAGGGTGCCAACCGAGGAGCGGGGAATCTTTAGGTTTTCACCATGGGAAAACCCCACTCGAGGACTTCTCACACCAGGGAGCTGTGGGTTTTACAGGGCGGAGTAATCGTGACTAATTACTGCTGCGCCTGCTCCCGTCAATCAAAAAAATTAAAAATCCTGCCGCGCCTGCTCCCGTCAATCAAAAAATTAAAAATCCTGCGCCTGCCGCACCCAAAGACTAGAGCAACGCCGCGGTGGATATTTAAATTTACCTGTCGGCAAGGAGATAAAAAAGGGTGAAAAAACAAATGTGGCGGTGGTCTAGCTAATCGGTCGCACTAGCTCAACTATCTAGCCACCGTGCTTCACTGATGTACTCAGCGGGAAAGGTGGTCCTTCGTGATTTGACGACTCATTTACTTGCTTCGGCGCTACGACCAAGGAGTACCCATAAAACGCACGGTAGGGCGTCCCACATCTCGGCAAGGAAGAATATATGCATGCACCACCCGGGAGGACCCCGAAACGGCGTGGTAGGGTGTGCCACGTCTCGGCACGGAGGAAAAATGTGCGTGTAAAAATATATTGTATCAAACGTAGTAGTACCTATGGTTCGACCTTGGGACCCAGCCAGTCGGTCGAAAACACCCCACTAGCCACACAACTTCATCATGCTAACGTGGCACGGAGGATAGGTGTGCTTAGCTCCATCTCGACCAGCCACAACGTCTCTTGTTCTAGGCGATTCTTCTATTTTCCAAGCTTTTTTAGTTATAATAACACCACGGCAAGCTAGCGCCACTCTTCGTGTGTGTCCGTGCGTCTAAAGGTAGACAATGGAGAGGAGAGAGAGATCGCAGACCTAGGACCCACGAGTAAGTGAGTCAACATTCATGCACGTGTTGACGAGGCACTCCCTCTACTCTACTCAACATAATACTGTATAAAATCAAGTTATGGGACAAAGCCAACAACCGTTGTTGTTTCACGCTGTTGACTTATGCTTTGTAGTCCAGGTTGTTAGTTCGAATCTCTTCTTTCAAATTTGTTAGTTTTAGGTCCAAATTTGATCAATGACAAGTGGGACCCCCATGTGTTGTTCTGATATTTCAATGTAGGATGGTTTTCTTGAACAAACACTTTGTGCGGTTAGACAAGTAACAGCATGAGTTACACGTATTTTGCAAATTCATGAACAAAAATGACAACGACATAGAATATCACATCCACCCCGCAGCTTAGATGCTATGGTGATACTAGTTTTTACATCGTTGGAAGTGAGATCCGATGGCTTGGGAGTAGTCTTTGTAATTATGCGCAATTTCCAAACTCTCCAAAGGTTTTTTTGCAAATAAAACATTCAAGCCTCGTGTGTGCCGCTGCATCTTGGATCCAACGGCTCCCCGTTGCACATATTAGGTGCTCCCTGTAGCTTAATTAGCCGCTATGGTGATATGAGCATCTAGCTCGTACGATCTATGGTCAGATGGCACATGCATAGTACTTGGACTTTCTACGCAATTCCCAAACTCTCTCAGTCGTATATTGCAAAAACATTCAAACCTCATACTGTGGGCCGTTAGATCTCCGTGAACTCATCACCATAGAATCTACGGTGCGGGAGCACCTCATATTCTCCCGTGCGAGAAAACATCAGGTTCTCTCGCAGCTTGGATGCTACGGTGATACGAGCTTCGAGGTCGTTTGATCTCAGATCCAATGCCATCTGAGTAGTCTTTGTGCTTGTAAGCGGTGGCCAGACTCTTTGGGGGATTTTCTACAAAAAAACATTCGAACCACCGAGGAGTTGTTGGGTCACAAATCCAACGGCTTCGAAGAGCTTGTATCACCAAAGCATCTAAGGTGTGGTAGCACATGATATTCTTACATATAGGAGAATATGATGTCCTCCTTCATCTTAGATGCTACGGTGATACGAGCTTCGAGGTCGTTGGATATGGGATCCAAGGGCATCTGAGTAGTTTTTGTACAAATTGTGTGCAATTCTCAAACTCATTAAGGTTTCCTATAAAAATATTAAGACATCACGTGAGCTGCTATATCTCAGATCTACAAGCTCCAAGCAACTCGTATCAGCATATAGCATCTAAGGTGTGGGGGCACATGATATTATCTCAGGGAGGAGGGGGTGAACAAGCAATCGGTGTTTGGGAGCTAGGGTGGGGACAAATATAATCTAAACAATCCTAAACAGAGCTTCACAAATTTATTTAAGGTCAAGGGGTTAACCCCCGACAATCTACATAGCTCCGCCTAAACACAACATTTGCATGTACTGTAGTACTAGACTTAATATTCATGTTTCAGTTTCCCATTCATTTTAAATATTGAATTGAGGACCATGCATGTCTTACATTTTACTCCCTTCGTTCCTAAATATTAGTCTTTTAGATATTTCAAATGGACAGGCACATACGGATGTATATAGACATCTTTTAGAGTGTAGATTCACTCATTTTGCTCCGTATGTTGTCACTTGTTGAACTCTCTAAAAGACTAATATTTAGGAACAGAAGGAGTATTTTTGAATTCGTGTTATACATGCATGGTTTGGAAAAATAGATGCACTATACTTATTGGATTGGTGTTGTGTTCGTGTGTGTGTGTGTGTGGTAATATGCTTGATACATATAAAGTTTTCTCACCACCATATTGTTCATCTTTTCAATTTGAATTTGCAATGAAAAACTTACTAGGGATACCATGAAATGTGAAATCCACATTGATATCACTATATCACAAACTCACTCTAATTCAAGAAGTCGTCATAAATCAATTACCACGTCGAGATTACTATTTGCAAGGAAAATACGGGCATTGTAATACACATAGATTCGTTCGGCAATTTAAAAGATTCCTTTCATATTCTCGAATGGTACCCAACGGCGTACCAGCTAGACCTTGGCTCGTGTTGATCCTCAAAAAAAAACCGGGCTCGTGTCCTTCTGGTGGCGTGCGTGGTATGCACATTAGCCAACCCCAACCAGTCGAGCCTTCGTGTTTCGAGTCGAAATATCTGGCGGCCAGAATTCTAGCCCTTGGAAATTCCCCTCATGTCCCCGGTCCATAATGACTACCGATGAACAATGGAGTGATGATTTAGTAAATAGACAACGTTACCTACCATGCCAAGCACAGTTCAATTCCCTTGGTCGCCACTCCCCAAGGTCACCGGTCAACTGCATTGCATAGTACTACTACTACTACACCAGGATGAGCATAGAATTGAGCCTGTTAGTTCGTGCCTAGTACTTGAGTTAATATATCAGGGACCCCTAAAAAAAGAGTTAATATATCAGGCAATGCACTGGTACGGACGGACTATCCTTTTACTCTGCATATATAACTTGTCTGAAGTCTAACTAAGCAAAATGTTTGACCAAATCCTTTCTTAAGAAATACAACAGGACAGATGTATCGCTTGAAAATTTATTGCATGATGCAGGTTATGATATTGTTTCGAATCCAGGATTTTAAATTTCAGAAAATCCAAAAGTGACCAGAAATTCATGAAACTGAGCATGGCCACGTGATATGGCACAAATATTCCTTCGTAATTTTTTTCTTCAATTTGAGACAAGCTGCTTATGACAAGTTGCACAAATGAAGAGCCAAGGTATTTTGGAACAAAGACCTATCATGTTAAGGCGAACGCTTTCACTACTGAAATCGTGGGCGTTTACGTGCCGCCACGAATCCCGCTTCTCATTGGCAGGTGCCGTCCGAGCAAGCGTGTGAGTCGACGGGGGGTGTGCGAGCAGACCACTGCGCCGGCTGACAGGGAGCAGACCGCTGCACAGGCTCACCTCCCGGTGAGCCCTTTGACCAGGCTCCGCCGCCCACCTTCGTCCCAACTACTCCCACTTTTAATGTCACCGGCACCGGAGTTTAGAATCAACCCTGCACTACATGGTATCGCTACAATCTTCTCTCGTCCTCTTCGATTCTCTTGTCGTCTACCTCCAACCATCCTGACCTAAACGTATGCCATGCCGCATCATGATGGTCTGACCTTATTCTTCTAGTTTCCTAAGGAAGACACCCAACCGGAGTCTCAAGAACATAAGGCGCTTTGGGACGAGCTTGAACCGGCCTTGATGGAAGATGTCGCGCCTGTCCCCGCTCCCGTTCCGGCTCCCATCGCTCCGACTGTGCTAGAGCCCATCCCCTTGGCATTGATGGGCTGGGAGCCGCACATTGTCTCCAAGCTTGATGCCACGGGATTCCACGAGGTCCCCTCCGACTTTCACGCGCCCGTGCACCTACCAGCGCATGCGCCTGCGCGTGCATTGATGCGCACGCCCATGTCGGTGCCCATGCACCTGCCAGCGCATGCGCCTACGCGTGCACTGACGTGCGCGTCCGTGCCGGTGCCCGTGCACACGAATGTCTCCGCCGCACCGTTGCCAGCGCCTGTCCCCACACGGGTGCCAGTGCCCCCCTCAGCGCCATGGATTGCCTCCGTCGACCGCTTCCTTGCACCAATGACAGTCGCCTCCTCCCGCCAGTTGACTCGCTCCTGGAGACCGAAGTCCAGAACATTGTGGCCTTCCTTGAAGCTAGGGCTAACGTCCAGGAGTATGCCAACAACGGAGAAAGAAGCTGCTGTCACCATCACCATCGGTCAGTGGCCCAATGACACACAGAGCACGACAGAGGACCCGCTTCCCACCACAAGACGCCCCCGCCGCCGCTGCGTAATCTAATTTTTCCATGAAAAACATTCAGATTGCCATGCTTAAAATCCAAACGTTTATCATTTCCGTTTATTTTAGATTTATAGTCGTATGAATGTAAAGTCGGAGTCAGACTGAATGAAATCTATGGTTTGATCGATTGAATGTTCTGCTAGAGCCGTATCAAATTAAATATAAAACATCATCAAGCCACATGTATTCCTTCTCATCCAACGACCTAGACTGCTTCGATGCCGAGCGCTCAACACGTTTAGCGTGCAGTTAATTTCATGCCAAAAATAGTGCTAATCACATAATAACATGCAAATAATATCCTACTTAATATCCGTATGCACTTAATATACTTCCAGATTAACGTGCATTGCACGTACACATTGACTAGTACTACTAGTACGTGCAACTGGTGCCGTAACTTGTGAACGCGTCCAGATATGGTCAACGATAACATCGCCTGCGAGTTCTACGTATGTTGCCTATTGACGTACGGCTTGAAGGCCCTGGTCGCATGTTTGATCCTCGTCCTTTATTTTTAAATTTGTATATGGGTCCAAATTTGTTTCATGACAGGTGGGCCCCTCGGTGTGTAGTTTGTGGAACTTTAATTTGTGGGGCAAAATTTGTTCCATTCCAAGTGGACTATCGGTGTGTAGTTTTGTAGCTTATTTGTAATAATCAGAGTTTTTTGCAATAATACCATGGTGCAACGTTGAAGGAGAGAAAGGTCGTGCAAGAGAGCGATGACCGAGCCAGAGGGAAATCAATTGGGGGAGGTGCGGGATTTGCAACGGTGTTTGGAGTAGTTGTGGGCCGAATGCTATGAAAAATATAATCTTCCACCAGAATAAATGCCTACATAAATTAATCCAAGGTTGGAGTCCCCCCCTTGCAATGTAAATAGCTCCGGCTTTGCGAGGGATGGAGAGGTAGCTTCAATGTGTGGAAGATACGGTGTGAGAAAGTGAGGTCAATCGAGAGACATATAGATAGAGAGACAAAGTGAGTGTGGTCCAACATTCATTGAAAAGATGTGTATGCTCTGGAGAGATATTGTCTGATTGAGCTTTTGGGAAGGGTGAGGGCTGTAAGATAGAGCTTGAGAGATGATCCGGTCACAGACATGTAGATATATTTTGTGCGTGGGAGGAAGATAGGTCAATCGATTACATATATAAAGGGACAGAGATTGAGCGAGTGTGGGTCGTCATGCGATCGAAAGAGTGATATGGGTTGGAGCGAGTGACCTAGATAGACAATGTGCGTGAGAGAGTATACAATATGAATATGTCGAATTGGGCTTAAACATGGAGATATATCGTTTGTGTCCGAGAAAGAGCAAGGTCAATTGAGACATACAAAGAGAGACGGAGAGAGAGGGGAGAGGGAGAGAGAGAGATTGAGCGGGCGTGGCCCGCCATGAGGTCGAAAGAGTGGGGGCGGCTTGGATGGACTGACCTAGATAGACAATCTGCGTGAGAGAGTATAAAGTGTGTCGATCGAGGCCCGAACAGGGAGATATATCATTTGTGTGTGAAAGAAAACAAGGTTAATCGATACTCAGATAAAGAGAGAAAGATTGAGCGAGTGTGGCCCGCCGTGCGGAAGAAAGAGTGAGACGGTCTCGAGGGAGTGACCTAGATAGACAACGTGTGTGCGTGCGCACGAGAGGTTGGGGGCTAGATAGGCAATCCATGTATCTAGCGAGAGAGGGTGGGAGGGAGAGAGAGAGAGAGCTCGACATGGGGTGCAATGGCGGTTGTGTGAGGTAAATACATTTGGTGACATAGTGGAAAGAGGGGGTTGTATAGTTGAGAGAGTTAGAGATCGAAACATGGAGAGAAAGAATGAACGTGTGTCGAAAACCGATAGCTTCCTAAGGTGGTTAGGAGAGGAAGATTGACCGATACAGGAAGTATGTAGCGTGTGTGCCGAGCAAGGGGGGCTAAAAACAACATTTGAATGTAGATAGTACTAGAATTAATATCGATGTTTCAATTCGGTGTACATTGTAAGATTTGAACTGAGGACCATGCATATGGGTAATTATTTCGAATTCGTTCGATACTAGGTTTGGAAAAGTTGACATTGACTCGATTGTTGTGCTATTTTTGTAGGTCATATGTTTGAATCCATCCAAATGATTTCTCACTACCATGGTGTTCATCATATACATATGAATTTGTATTAAAAAGTAGCATGGATACAGTGAAATGCGAAACCACGTTAGAATTGGAGATCGCTTTGTGACACACACTCTAATTCAAATAACTAATTATGTGACACACACTCTAATCCATGTTAGCATGCATACCGTGGATACTGTTTTATTTTTTTTCAAATAACTCCTTATTAATTAATTTATAGTATCTCATTTTGAATGACTAATTATTTGCAAGGAAAACACAGGCGTGGTAATACATACAGATTCATTTGCAAATGAAAGAAGATTTGTTTGCATTCTCAAATCTCCTCTCAAATGTAGGCGCACCAGGCAGACCAGGGTCGTGTCGTGGTGGTCGCGTGTGTCGTACGGACGCTTAGCACCCAGCCGTCTCCCACCGTCCCCTTCCGTGCCTAGATTGCTCAAATCCCCAATTCACCGCCAACCCAAGCAAAGTTCGAATCTCCCCTTGTCTCGTCTCTTTCCCGACATCTATGCCGGACGACGATGACGAAGACGACAGTCGCGCTTCACCACCGCACCGGAGCTACCTCATCTACGCCCTCGTCTACCGCACCAGGTGGTCCACCGACAATGTCGGCCGCCGCATCCGACGTGCCTCACAGACACCGACTTCCACCACATCAGGTGCGCTTCACCGACGCCGTCTCCCACCTCACCGAGGCTACTTCACCGAGCACATCGTCGCAACACCGCCCCCCGATGTCATTGGGGTTTCACCAACGGTCTCGTCCACCGCATCGTAGTGCTCCGCTACCACACAAGATCTGCATCCGAGCGCGGCCAGCCAACGCCAACGCATCACCTTCAACGGCTCTGAAGTGACCCACACTCTAGCTAGGCGAGCATGCCCAAACGCCGGCCCGAACTAGGTATCCACACATCACTCCCTTGTGCACTGTTTCGATAATGTTTGGATATCCTTTCACTGCTCTCTTAGCTTACACGCCTATGCAACTTTGACTTTAACTATTATTTCTTCTGGAGATATCATCTGAAACAAGCAAAACCATTTTTTAGCGAAGCATGACGGCGCTATGGGATCTGGTACACATCTTGCACACCCATATAACCTTGTAAGTATCTGTCCTCCGGTACAACAGCAAAGTCGATTCCTCTTATTTGATCAACCATTCACCATGTCAAAAATGCAGAGGGGGTGCAAGGAGCACAAGGCTTGAACATCCAAGCAAGTGGTAACATGGACTTGTACATGGAACATCCCAAGTGCAAGCAGAGCTATAGTGAGCCTGTACAACGAGCTAGCGTAAGTCCCTGCATTTCATTTAATTCGTACAGGCATGCATGTATGATTTGTGTGCAGCGGCGGATCCACGAATTCAAGTTACCAGGGGCAAACCTTTAACTTAAAAAATACGAAGGCACTTGCACTCTGGAAATCAACATAACTTGAGAAATGTGAAGCTACATGCACTTTGAAAACCACCTAATGATCCAAAGTAGTTCAGATTATAAAACACTAAATGATGCAAGCACAAAAAAATGCAACATGGTGTACAAGGACTAGTAACATGGTCTATACCTGCTTGAATTATTCGTTCTCTGGCTAAAAATATCAAAGTGTAACTGCACCTATAACCAGTGTGTAAACTGCATATCAATATGTCTATCCTGCACAAGTATGCCAATAGTTTCAAACAACAGATTAGAAAAGTATTTATGCTACATTGTCATGATACAGGTTCTTTCTGGTAGATGGCCTCGACGTTTCCTCAAGCCATGAAAATGTACTATAATTTGCTTGTCATCAATGTCTGCAAATCTTTATGCCTCTCTCAACATAGCCGATCATCATTAGACACTAAATCCTTCAATGGGAGCTTGCAAAATGCTTGCATTAGATCCCTCATTAGACACTATATGTTCATCACCAGGAGCTTGTAAATTTTTTGCATCAAATCCTTCATTAGCAGTCTGTTCATTAGACACTTCAGGCTCAAGAACAACATGAGCTTGTATGTTTGCACCGGAAACTTGATTAGATACATCAGATTCAGTCAGTTCAGTATTGATTGGGGGAGTTATAAAATTAGCAAAAATTGGTTTCATTTTCTCATAGATTCCCTACATACAAGCAGTTTTATAACATTGTCAGCTTTAACTATTGGCCAGAAAAACAGTTGAATTAGATATAATCAGGGATGTGATGTACCTGCTCGTTGTGCATGCTACTCTTGCAAGCTGCGACTATCCATTTGCGCAAGCTTGATGCCATGCCCGTGTTGCCGCCGCTACCTCCCATGCAGGCTACACCCAGGGTTGGATCTTCATCTTCTTCTCCTTCCGTTCGGCTGAAGCCCTGCGACCACCCTCCAATGAGGGTGCGAGGAAGTGTTGTGTCGGTCTATCCAGTGGCGGCTATGTTAGGAGTGAACCAGACTGGAGGCTGGAGTGAACGAATTGGGATTTTTCCTGCCGTTGATTGATATGGATGGCGCTCGTTTGGGCCGCGAGCCTGCTATAGGGCCTGCCTTGCACTTACATTATTGGCCCATCCAAATTGAAACATTTTTCTTCATTTTTTACATTGCCTGCTTGTGCGTTGGGCCAAACAAAACTACCCTGGGCCAACCGGGACGACTCAAACTAGCTGCACACTTTCCATCCACCCGAGGCGGCCGCCCATACCAGCCCCTATGGTGGCGTCGCCCCTTGTTGTGTGTATGATTGGGGTAGTGAAAAATATTCCAGTGGCGCTTTTGATTTACCCACAGAATGGTTGAATTGCTTGTTTCTATGAACTGAGTTTGCCAATAATGTGAAGGATGCCAGTCTTTTCATCATATTGTAGATTGCTTAGATCTTGATATGCCAAATGTAATCGCATGAAATATACAGTAAAGGCCAGTGTGATGTGTGTGGCTACAACTAGTCCGACTACACGTCCTCATATAACATACCAGGGATGCACCATCTTACCAGATTAACCATTTGACTTACCAATGCAGTGTGGGAAGAAATAAGTATTGGGACTACGTATCCAAGCAATTGATGTCGTGGACTCCTTTGTAGAACCTTCTAAGAGAAAAAGAAGTTGCAGTGTGCCTGACAAAGAATTAGCATAAGTTAAGTTATCGACTTCTTAGAATTTTAGTTAGCCACTTATTGCAAAATTGTTCAATTATGTTTCTTGGTTTAATTTAGTTTGCTACTGATTACATAATGCCATAACTTGTTAATCCTATTATAGAATGCGCCTATCTATGTGTTTGATACTTACTGTTAAGAATTACCTGTTTGCCTGAACTTAAATAGCTACTTAAGCACATAGATAGCTGGTCATATGTACTTCTAGGGTGCAGCAGAATTCACGTGTAATTTATGTTCTGATACCCTGTTTGTTTAAATGGTTTGCTGTTATCACTTGTGGCACTAGTAATGCTTGCATGTTCATAGATAGACAACTGTCATGTTTATATGAGGGACACCGTCTTTTTAACTTATATATGTGTTCGAATCATTTTGCTTACATCAAAGAAATTTACAGATGTCTATGTTGCTGGTAAACGGTACCGACTTGTTACTTTAATACGTTGCCAAGAACTTGTTAGTTTTACTAGTTCATGTGTAATTAAATACGTTGCCAAAACTGGTTAGTTTTACTAGTTTGATGTTAGTTTCTTAAGGCTCTTGCAAAACTTTATTTATTTATTGCTAACATTCAAGTTTGCAGGATCCAACTGAAACTCCGTTGGCACAACAGGTATGTTTTCAGAAACTTCCTTGTTTACCTGGTTTGCTGCTGTAACTTGTTGTTGTAATCATCTTACAACTTCAAGTTTTCAGGATCGAATCGGAAGTCCAATTGCACAACAGGTACATTTTCAAAAATATATTTGTGCAACAGGTTTGCTGCTGTAACTTGTTGCTCTAATCAAGTTACTGACTACTCAACTTTTTAGGATCCAAGAGAAACTCCAATGCCACAACAGGTTCCTTTTGCAAAACTTGTTTGTTTAACTGCTTTGCTGCCGCAACCAGTTGCTCTAATCACGTTACATGCTACTCAACTTTTCAGGATCCAAGAGAAACACCAATGTTTGTTTAACTGCTTTGCTGCTACAACAACTGGTTGCAATGATGTTAATAACTACTTTTCAGCATCCAATTGAAACTCTTTAATTCCTTGTTTGTTTAACTAGTTTGCTGTTATAACTCCCAGTTGAGATGTTTTGCTAACTTCAACTTTTTAGAATCCAATCAGAACTTTAAGAGCGAGGTCCCCATGGACGTTGTATCATCCCACAACAGTGGCACCAACCCAATCGTGCATCATGAATTGACAACTGCTGATGCTCTAGAGGCTAAACTAGTGGTAGAAAGAGATTTTGCTTCTGCACTTAGAGATGAAGTTGACATGTTGAGGAAGGAAACAGCACAATCACAAGCAGTACTCAAGACAACCATTAAATATTTGGTGGATTTCAAAACGAAGCAAGCTGAGACTGACCGCATTGTTAAGGTCCTGAAGGAAAAAAGGAAATTAAATTCCCACTTGGTAAATCATAGGTGAAATGTTCTTTCCATCACTGAATAACCTTTGTGTTGTTTGTTCATGTAATCAATCAAACCATTTGTTTTAGAGATCATGTAATAATTGTTTTTTGGTTTTTGGTTTGTAATTTTATTTGAGCACAAGTCTGTATTAACTGATAAGACTCGAAGACATTTCATTTCGATTGCTGTGCCAGACCTACAAATATGCCAATCGGGCTGAATGTGCGTTCAGCAATAATAGTAGTATAGATGGACCACAAGTGGCACGCATCGGAAAGGGCCAAGATGCTGTAGTAGCTTCGCTAAAAAAAGGATGTTGTTCTAGCAAAAAAATTACAGCCGCCTGGCTTATGTATGTTAGTTGATATTATTGATCCATATACTCTATAAGTGTTTATATGTCTGTTATTTATGTACATTCTTGGTTGATTGACTCGGTATTTGAATCTTGATACATCACTTGTGTACATATCTAAATGGGGGTACACATTACGCTACATGTGACATTTGAGTTGGACATAAAGTGTTCCAAATATTTGAATTCACCTTAAACTGGATTCTAATTTCTGAATTTGAGTATCGGCATTTGTAAATCATATTCATATATGACAGTGGAATACATCTTTGTCATTCTTTTGAAGATATAAAAAACACATGAAATGATTTATAAATATTCGTATAGGAATACAAAATGGATTCGAATTTAGTTGCCAGGGTAAATGTGGATGCTTATTGTCCCAAAATTCGAAAGAAGCGGCAAAATGTCCACTCCAATGTCGGCTGCCCACAACCAAGTGTTTGGGAGATGGAAATTACTGTCTACCCATTATACGGACAATCCATCGGCCCGATTTCCACTTCTTTCAATAGGGGTAGGTTAGTAACTTCAATTAGACATGACACGACCGCCTCTGAGCCCATTCCGACATGGTGGGTGCCAAACATGGGTGGCAAAACACATTTGATTCAAGCTCGTCCGAAAGACCTCTATTTCTCCCTCCATTTCCCCATTCATACACGGTGGGCAGAAAAACAAACTCGACTCGGCTGAAACTGATGTAGGCAAATATTTTCAATATGGGCAGGTTTGTAACTTCACTCAGACGTGACACGACCGCCATACATGTTAGCCCCGTTCATACGCTATGGGCGCCAACCATGGGCGCCAAAACACCCTCTCCTCGCCCGAAATCACTCTGGGCAAATATTGGCGAGATGCGAGATTACCGTCCTATCCCCAACCGACGAGACGTCCAAATTTTAAACGGGACCTAAGTTTGTAACTTTCCCATATTTCAAACAAGCGTGTCCCAAAAACATGGTTCCTCAGACCTCTCCCTCCATTTCCCCATTCATACGCCGTCCGTGCTAGAACACCATCCCCACACCAGCCTCCTCCGTCTGCCCCCCATCCATCACCGTCATCCTCCAACCCATCCATCGCCACCGTCCTCCACCATGCCGGAGCGCCTACCAAGACCGTGTCGTCCACTGCTAGAGATGGACATTTCTCATCCATGGCGATGGACCAAGAGCCTTGCATCACGTCCTATCGCTTCATCGGCATCATCGTCCTCTTTGCCGGGGCCTCTCACACGACCTTCTCTTCCACCGCAACGGGAATTATCCCCCGATGCACCCGTCTACCGTTGCAGATCTACTTCAATGCCATCGACAACCATCACACCCCCGATGCCTACACGGCGCCACAAGACAGGTGGTACTTCATATCTCCTCAACCTTTTGCTCTCAACCAGAAAATAGATCATAACTTGGTTACTCTACTTTCTTTTCAGCTCTTAGAATTTAGTTCTTAGTTCAAAGCAAACAATGGATGCTAAATATCATTTCTCTAGTTTGCAGCTTTAAATCTGCCATGGCACAGTCATATTACGGTTTAATTGATCATTCTTAGGGTTTAATTGATCATGTTGGTTCCGTGGTGGTTTCTTTAAGAGAAATCAGAGGGGAAACCCTCTTTTGCTCAAAAAATTCTTAGGGTTTGCCCCTTTTATGATCACCATACAATCAGAATACGTGCTTCGTGTCATAATAGCACTGCTCCACCCATCAAGCTAAACAAGCTTAGTTGTTCAAATATGAATATGATATTACTAAAATAGAGTCGTTTAATTGGTCAAATGCATGTTCGCCGCTCAGGTGTGTATCTCTAGAGGGTGGCCACGGTGGGCCAGCCCACCCTGGGATTTTGGATTATCCCAGGCCCCGATTCCCCTCTGTTCTTCTACGCGCTTCCGATCTCTACTGGCCCCCAGCTGCCTGCCTCGCTAGTGACTTGCCGTCCCCGCACAGCATGACTCTAGGAGGAGACGCCGGACTAGCAGGAGGTCAGGAGCCGCTCAGCCTACAGCGTCACCACTGCCCTGGCGCGCCGCCATGCCTACCTTCCCAGTCCGTTCATGGCTCGGGCATGCAGCACCCACTAAGCCAACCCGATTTATCCTGAGATACGTCCTCAACACTCAGCACTTCAGCAGCCACTCCTCATCACCCATTTTATAATTGATCCATTACTCATTAGGCAGGACTGTCATTAGAGTTTGTTGTGTGCTGAGTGCTACCTACACTTAATGGTTCAGATGTATTTCAGTAATCTTTAGTACCTGTAAAGTTCACAGGGTTTCAAAATTCTGTCCCTAGGAACAGACACTAGTCATTTTGGATTGTTGGTCGTAGTGACATTGACCCAGATTACTACTGCAGGCCAGGTTTGTTGACAATTATACTTGTCTTTCTTACTCATTCGATATGATATCCAATTATTCACATCGATTAGTTGCAAACTGTAAGTGCTAAGACAAACTTCTTGATTCATATTTTGGACGGTCTCTTACTACAGTTACAATTCTGCATACTTGTCCTAGTGAGCTCACAAGTAAATGATTGATTCACTATATCTATGCTTGCCTTCTCATATTTCTTTTCAATATTCTTTTAGGGTGGAGCACCCTGTTTCAAAATACTGGAACCGTAGACATGAGTGAATAGTATTTCTCTATGTGATCTCTTCCATCATGTGTGGGTGACGAACACTACATTGTATAGAAAGAAAGTTTCATTTCTAGCTTTTACATAGACTATGATCTTTTACATGGAATATAATCTGTCTACTTGCTTTGTGTCACACTACCAACACTCCACCCTTGATGCTAAACATTATGCCACTCATAATTCCTTGGTTTATTTGTTCAAATACGAATTTGATATGATTCTAATGTTCCTACTTCAGTTTTGAAATGTGTGTCTACCTTTCATAGAGACATAAGAGGTTTGTATTTATGGGTGTGGTCTGGTCAGCACGGTTGGGGTGTGAACTTTGCATATGCAGGGGTTTATAGGGAGACACTCTTTGAGTTGAAGCCGCAATGCATTCCATAGATAATCTTACTACTTTTTATGTTTTCATGAATCTCAGATTCTGAACAACATCACAATGATTATGAGCTTGCGCGCATGAAAAGAATAAAGCAGAACAATGCCATGGCTGTCAAACTTGGCATTAAGGGACTGAAATCAGGTCTGGATGCAATGCAATGCAAACGCTCTTCACCTATAGATTCATGCTCAGAATATGATCCTAAGAGTGATTATGAGCTAGAGGGAGACCTAAGTCAGTGTAGCTCCCTAGTGGAGGAGTCAGAGGCCGATGCCCTATCTTATTCACCCATCAAAGTGCTTGCTCTAACTTTCCACGGTTATATTGGTCGCACATATCTTGCAACTGATGCTTTGCATTGCTTCTACTTTCTTGCACTACCATTAGCTTAGTTTACACATCGTATATGTTAATACGCCCTGCCTATCCATTTTTAGTACATATTCCATCTGTCATCATACCATATTTATCCATTCAAATGTTGTTCTTGTGTATCAGACGTTCAAAAGGAAGAGGGCGATTGTGTAACATCCCAAATTTTCAATTTGGAATGTTATACATTAGATCATCATTTCATAGCATATTTTATTGCTTTTGGTGGATCCTAGAAATTCTACGCAACTCAAGGACCCTCAGAGAGAGTTGAGGATTTCGTTATTTTCATATTTGAGTTTTCTCAAATTTTGAAAATAGGATCATTTGATTTTATTTATTTTATCTTCAATTATTTCTATTATCAAAATATGAGAGAGGGAATAAAATGACTTTCCCAAAAATAAAGAAATATTGAGGATTTAATAAAAAAATCAAATAAGTTTTTATTTTGGTTTTATTTGCTATTTTATTTGAATTTAGGAAAAGTTGCACGTTTTCAAAACTACATTTTAGGGCCAAAAAAATGTTCATCCTGTTCTTAATATTTTATTTAGACGAAGAAAATTTGTTTTGGAATTTTTAGATTTTTATTTATTTTTCTAGATTTTTTTAGGCGCAGAGAAATTGTTTAAAAAAAAGAGAGACCCGCGCCCGACTGGGCCAAGGGCCCAGCTGAGCCAGGCCGGCCCAGCCGCCGCCGCATTCCCCGCCGAACTCGGGAGGAGTCCGAGCCAGAGCCGCCTCGCCGCCGCCGACCCTCTCCCCAAGTCAACCCCCCCTCCTTTAAATAGCCACCCCGGGGCCCCCCCTTGAGCCGCCGCCGCATGCCGCCGCCGCCCCGCATAGCCGCCGACCCGCCGAAGCCCCGCTGGACCGAGCCGAGGTAGCCGCCCGCCGCCCGGATTTCTGAGAAAAACCGGTCCGTTTTTTTAGAAAACTGTAGTTTTCGTTTTTTAAATAAATAGATCGTTTTTTCAGTTTTTTATTTAGCGAGCGCCCGCTCGTCCATTCATTTTAACGAACGCGTTTTCATTTAGTTTCTGTTAATGAACGTTCGTTCGTTAACCTATTCGTCGTTTTTCTTTTTCTTGGATTAAATCCGCGGTTTTTCCGATCGCGACCTCTGATCCGATGTTCGTTCAAGTTTAACTTTTCGCTCGTTTATCGGAGTCAGGCGATTCAAGCGCCTGGAGTTTCGCCTCGAAACCCTCTTTCCGTTTAACCAACTCAAATAAGTTTTTGCCACAGTAAAAATTGCCCTAGATCCAGAATAGTAAACAAAGCTTGTTTCTTTTGCCGTTTGCCTTTTGTTGCTTCGTTCGTTTTGGTTCTTTTTGTCAACCGGAGTTCTTAAGTTGAACTTTCTGGTTAGATCTTTAGTTTGAGTTTTACATGTGCATTAGTTGAGTACTTATTGTATGCTTGTTTGTTTGCGATAGAGTACCCGGAGTGCGCCGCTTGCTACTTCGAATCCCTAGGTTTCACGGATCATCAGCAAGGCAAGTAACACTTTGATCATACCTCCTACTACCTAGTTTTATTGCATTAGACCAATACTCACACATTGCATGATTAGGATCTAATTAAATTGTGGGTTTGGGAAGTATTTGAGGTAGAACCTATTACCTGTTTATTATCAAACCTTTGGGAGTTACTCTTACATTTGCTTATTATGCCATGCTATGCTAGTAGACGTGGATTGGGTGAGTGTATCCATGACAGATGTGAGATTGTTAATTAATGGTTTATTTAAGGTGGCAACCTAAACACACATCTGGGTGGATTGAGGCACCTGGGTTTTCCAGCGATTGCCTATTTTCTTTTGGACCGCCACCCAGGCTCAAAGGGACCATGAGATTATTCATGCTAGAAACTTCCATGTGCAGCCACAAGCTACTATGGGCTCTAGCATAGTTGACTAAGTTGTGCGAACTCTTACAGTGGTAGGCTAGCAGATGTAGGGGATGTAGGTTGGTACGATCTACCCGTTCGTAAGGTGCTAGCGCTTTTGAAATACTATGTCCCGGTCATCCGTTTCTAAAACACCATGTAGTGCGAGAAGTCCAACGGAGGAGATCGCGTCTTGTGGGGAAAAGTGTGCAAACCTCTGCAGAGTGTATAAACTAATCATGGTTAGCCGTGTCCCTGGTTATGGACATCTTGAGTATCTAGTACCTGGATTATCATGTGAATCTCATCATGTTACTCTAATTAATTTTTGTTGGGTTTTTAATGATGATGCTTAATTGGGATTGAGAATGCTGTCAACCATTCTCAATGTTTAACAACTACCATGATAGTTAAACAAAATTTATTCCTTTGCAGTAGGGAAAAATTGGCTTTATGCAAAAACTATAACCGTAGAGCTTTCCACCAGCCAAATATGCATATAGAATAGCTTAGTTCATTCCATCATTCTCTATGTGTTACATTGCCAGCATATTCCATATGCTGACCCATTTCGGGATGCAACATTAATGTTGCAGACTTTTCAGACGATGATTAAGGTGCCTTTAGGTCGTGGTTCTATACTCAGTCATGCCGCTGGAGTTGATGGACTCACTTATCTTCCAAGCCTTCCGCTGTTATCGTTATTAGATGGCCTTAAGCCATATTTATTGTAATAAGTTCTCTTTTGAGACACTCGATGTAATAAGTGTGTGATTGCTACTCTGTTATAAATCCTTCAAGTACTGTGTGGTGTCAGCATTACTGATCCAGGGATGACACCGGAGCACAGAGATTGGACCATTTGAGGTCTGGTCGCTACAAGATGGTATCAGAGCACACGTTGACTGTAGGACACGACCACTAAGCTAAAGCCCTAGATCACGACTTACTCTTCTCATTATGACCTCTCATCTTTTCTACTCTTTTTGGATGGCAGATGCAAGGAACAAGTTCACGCAACCGGATGAAGATACACCCTTCGGATGTCACTTGAAGGAAGTCACTAGATACCTGAACATTGGAGTACCAAGCTTCACCGGAACCTACAACGCCACACTACCTGAAGAAGAGCGCTGGATGATTCAAGTTCAAGTTCCAGGAAGGACGTTCATGCCAGTCACTGAGCCCATAGAGTTTTCTTTTGATGCACCAACATGGAGTCTAGGAAAGAGCATGGCAGCTCACATCGCCATGGGACGTATTGGAGAAGTTTACCGCAATGATCTCAAGCATACTATCTACCAGATTTGTGGCGCCGAGATGAGAACTGGGAGATGATCAGCACCAAGAAGGATAGATCAATTGCAGCTTTTATCCAGGAGTTAACCCAACACATTCAACGTCAGGAGAACCAGATGTGCGCAGACATGATAGATCTGAAGAAGGTTAGGACAAGAATCAAGGAACTAGAGGAAGAACTCAAGGCTACACGTGAAGATTATGAAGAGGAAATCAAAGTATTAGTGGAAAAGAATGACGATCTGATCAAGAAGATTGGAATATTCATGGGAGACCCTACACTAGTAGAAGAAGACGAAGAACCCAAGGAGATTCGCCCGGAGGACTACATCATCATCGATGACACCGACTCGGATCCAGATGATAGCGATGATGACTATGTTGATGAAGCTGGAGCAGATATCATGGAGTCTGCAACCGAAGAATATTTCTAGTAGACCACCCCATCAGTAGTAGTAGTCCACCATGTAAATATAGTAGTTCGAGCACTTTTGCGATAGTTAGATCGATTGTAAGCCCTTGTTCGATTGATTGAATGAAGTGAATTGTTTGCTTTTTCCTCATGTGCATATGGGTAGTGTTTTCTCTCTAGACCCCTCTCTATTCTTAAATCTCATCTTTTCTAAAACCTCAGATGCCTCCGAGACGTGACCCCGGATTTACCTTCCCACCGGAGCTCACCCAGTTGATCCAGCAGCAGAACACATTGATGTAGTTGCTAGTCCAGAATTAGAATCAGGGGAACAACAACAACAACCCACCACCACCACCACCTGTTTATCACCTAGCTCGTTTTCTTAGACTGAATCCACTGGTGTTTTCCAGTAGCACCGAGCCGATAGTAGCAGATGATTGGCTCCGCAAGACAGCAAGAGAGTTGACCACGGCAGGATGCACAAATGCAGAAAAGGTGAAGTTTGCCACACATCAGCTGGAAGGACCCATAGCATCATGGTGGGAGAATTTCACAGCCACTTTCCCTGTCGACGCTGTCACGTGGGACCAGTTTCAGCAGGCTTTTCGTACTGCCCATGTTTTAGCTGGAGCTATGTCCATGAAGAAGCGAGAGTTCTGCAACTTGCGCCAAGGAGGACGAACAGTGGTCCAGTATGTGGAGGACTTTAGTAAGCTAGCACGTTATGCCCCAGATGACGTCGCTACAGATGCAGCTAAGCAGGAGAAGTTTCTGGAAGGATTGAATGATGAGTTGAGCATGCAGTTGATGGTAGCAATCTTCAACAACTACCAGGAGTTGGTAGATCGTGCTCTCATGATTGAAGGGAAGCAGCAGCAAATTGAGAACCGCAAGAGGAAGTATGGACAAGGGGAGTACAATTCTGGAGCTCAGCAGAAGCCACGTTTTACCCCTAGACCGGGAGGACATTTCCAGCATACCCATGGAGGAGGTAGCTCGCACAATCACAATGGCCCCAAGAATGGTAATGGGAATGGAGGAGGCAACGGCCAGAACCGCACCAACCCATTAACCCCAGCCAAGAAAGACCTGAGCCAAGTCACTTGCTTTAAGTGCCAGAAGACCGGACATTATGCCAACGAATGTCCTGAATCCTAGAATGGAAATGGCAATGGAAGCTCTGGGAAGAAGTCGAACCCTTTCAGCAGGGGACAGGTGAACCACGTTAACATGGAGGAGGTTGAAGAGCAGCCGGATGCAGTAATCGGTAAGTTTTTGGTTAAGTCATTTACTGCACTCGTTCTTTTTGATACTAGTGTATCGCATTCATACATATCAAGGGGATTTGTGGATAAGTATAAACTGCCAACCCAAGCCCTTAGGTCACCCATGTTAGTAACCTCGCCTGAAGCAGAGTATATGGCTAGACTATGGTGTGATCGGTTACCATTAAGGATTGGTAACTACGTATTTCCCTCAGACCTAATAGTGTTGGAATCTCAAGGATTGGATGTGATATTAGGCATGGATTGGTTGTCAAAGTATGTAGGGAATATTGAATGTGCCAGAAAGTCAAATTTTCTCACCACCCCAGAAGGAAGAAGGATCAAGTATATATCACGGCATGTGCTAAAGAGGACTCAAGTAAATTGTTTAACAGGAGTTGTGTAGGAGGAAGTACCAATAGTGAAGGATTTCCCTGATGTATTTCCAGAGGAGTTGCCAGGCATGCCACCGGATAGAGATATTGAGTTTTTGATTGAGCTTTTTCCAGGCACAGGGCCAATATCAAAGAGACCATATAGGATGCCCGCAAAGGATTTGGTGGAGATTAAGAAGCAGATTAAGGAGTTAATGGATAAAGGTTATATTCTCCCAAGTTCTTCACCTTGGGGATCGCCAGTACTTCTAGTGGAAAAGAAGGATGGATCATTAAGGATGGTTGTTGATTATCGAGGATTGAATGAAGTAACCATCAAGAACAAGTACCCACTACCGCTGATCAATGATCTGTTTGATCGATTGCAAGGAGCTAAGGTATTTTCCAAGATCGATCTGCGATCAGGATACCACCAGTTGAAGATTCGAGAACAAGATATACCTAAGATGGCTTTTACCACCAGGTATGGGCTGTACGAGTATACCGTTATGTCATTTGGTCTGACTAACACACCTGCATATTTCATGAACATGATGGACAAGGTGTTTATGGAGTTTCTGGATAAGTTCGTTGTAGTGTTCATTGATGATATCCTGGTTTACTCAAAGAACGAAGAGGGGCATAAGGAGCATTTGTGTTTGGTACTTGGAAAGCTCAGAGAACATCAATTATATGCCAAGTTTAGCGAATGTGAGTTTTGGTTGAAGGAAGTTGGATTTCTGGGACACGTTATATCGGGAGAAGGTATAGCAGTAGATCCCACTAAAGTTGATACCGTGACCAATTGGGAAGCCCCAACAACAGTTGGAGAGATCCGGAGTTTTCTTGGACTCGCAGGATACTACCGGAGATTCATTGAGAATTTCTCAAAGATTGCGAAGCCTATGACGGAGTTGTTGAAAAAGGATACCAAGTTCATATGGACTAAGGAACGTGAGGCCAGTTTCCAGGAGTTGAAGAAACGGTTGGTTACATCACCTGTGTTGATTTTGCCAGATCAGACCAAGGATTATGAGGTGTATTGCGACGCTTCTCGTCGAGGACTTGGAGCAGTGCTTATGCAGGAAGGAAGAATGTTTCCTATGCCTCACGACAGCTTAAGCCTCATGAGTTGAATTATGCTACGCATGATTTGGAGTTAGCAGCAGTAGTGCATGCATTGAAAACTTGGAGACATTTTCTCATTGGAAACCATTGTGAGGTGTACACGGATCACAAGAGTTTCAAGTATATTTTCACGCAGAAAGAGTTGAATCTCAGGCAAAGAAGATGGTTGGAACTCATCAAGGATTATGATATGAGATTACATTATCACCTCGGAAAGGCTAATGTAGTAGCTGACGCGTTGAGCCGTAAAAGCCATGTCAACACCTTAATGACGGGAGATTTACCAAGGGAGTTAGCTGAAAATCTTCGTGAGCTACGTTTGGAGATAGTTCCGAGAGGCTATGTAGCAGCATTGGAGATTCAGTCTACCTTGATGGATAAGATCAGAGAAGCTCAAAGGACTGACAAGGAGATTGCCTCTATTAAGGAGAAATGAGCAAAGGAAAAGTAAGGGATTTCGTGAGGATGAGCATGATACTCTATGGCTTGAAGACCGTGTTTATGTGCCTAATGATTCGGAGATTAGGAAGTTAATTCTGTAAGAGGTACATGATTCACCATATTCGATTCACCCAGGAAATACCAAGATGTATTTGGATTTGAATGATACTTTCTGGTGGACCGGAATGAAGAAGGATATTGCGGAGTATGTAGCAGTTTGTGATGTATGTCAGAGAGTAAAGGTAGAGCATCAGAAGCCAACAGGGTTGCTACAGCTATTGCCGATACCCGAATGGAAGTGGGATAAGTTAGGCATGGATTTTATTACGGGTACCTAGAACTCATTCAGGCTATGACTCAATATGGGTTGTAGTCGACCGTTTGACAAAAGGTATCCCATTTCATTCCAGTGAAGACTACCTATACCAGTGCAAAGTTGGCATAAATATACATGACCAGGATCGTATGTCTGCATGGAGTTCCAAAGAGCATTGTATCAGATAGAGGAACCCAATTTACCTCAAAGTTCTGGAATCAGTTGCATGAAACTTTGGGTACCAGACTAGAGTTTAGTACAGCTTTCCATCCGCAGACAGATGGACAGACTAAGAGAGTCAATCAGATTTTGGAGGATATGTTAAGAGCTTGTGCGCTAGATTACGGATCTAGTTGGGACGAGAATTTGCCATATGCAGATTTCTCTTACAACAACAGTTATCAATCCAGTTTGAAGATGGCCCCTTTCGAAGCCTTGTATGGAAGGAGGTGCGGGACCCCATTATCTTGGGATGAAGTTGGAGACCGTCAGTTGTTTGGACCGGATCTGATTAAGGAGTCTGAACAGAAAGTGAAATTGATTTGCGATAGGCTCAAGGTAGCCCAGTCCAGGCAGAAGAGCTACGCAGATTCAAAACGCAAGGAGATAGTTTACGAAGTCGGAGACCGAGTTTATCTTCGAGTATCACCACTTCGAGGAGTTAAGCGCTTTGGAGTGAAGGGAAAATTAGCGCCACGTTTTGTAGGCCCATACCAAGTTATGGAGCGTATGGGAGAAGTAGCTTATAAGTTGGAATTGCTTGAAGGATTATCAGGAGTTCACGACGTGTTCCACATTTCCCAGTTGAAGAAGTGCCACGCCGAGATGGCTGACATACTACTAAGGGATACAGTGCCGCTGGAAGCAATTTAGTTGGACAGTGATTTGACGTATGAGGAGAAACCGGTCAAGATTTTAGAATATGCCAGTCGAGTCACCCGGAGCAAGGTTATCAAGTTTTTCAAAGTTCAGTGGAGCCACCACACAGAGGATGAAGCCACTTGGGAGGGAGAGGAAGAATTGCTAAAGGACCACCCTCTCCTATTTTCTAGCCAACCCGAATCTCGAGGGCGAGATTCATCTTAAGGGGGGTTGGTTGTAACATCCCAAATTTTCAATTTGGAATGTTATACATTAGATCATCATTGCATAGCATATTTTATTGCTTTTGGTGGATCCTAGAAATTCTACGCAACTCAAGGACCCTCGGAGAGAGCTGAGGATTTCGTTATTTTCATATTTGAGTTTTCTCAAATTTTGAAAATAGGATCATTTGATTTTATTTATTTTATCTTCAATTATTTCTATTATCAAAATATGAGAGAGGGAATAAAATGACTTTCCCAAAAATAAAGAAATATTGAGGATTTAATAAAAAATCAAATAAGTTTTTATTTTGGTTTTATTTGCTATTTTATTTGAATTTAGGAAAAATTGCACGTTTTCAAAACTGCATTTTAGGGCCAAATAATGTTCATCCTGTTCTAAATATTTTATTTAGACGAAGAAAATTGTTTTGGCATTTTTAGATTTTTATTTATTTTTCTAGATTTTTTTAGGCGCAGCGAAATTGTTTAAAAAAAGAGACACGCGCCCGACTGGGCCAAGGGCCTAGCCGAGCCAGGCCGGCCCAGCCGCCGCTGCCTTCCCCGCCGGACTCGGGAGGAGTCCGAGCCGGAGCCGCCTCGCCGCCGCCGACCCCCTCCCCAAGTCAACCCCCCTCCTTTAAATAGCCACCCCGGGGCCCCCCTGGAGCCGTCGCCGCCACGCGCCGCTGTTGCCGCCGCCCCGCTGCCCCGCATAGCCGCCGACCCACCGGAGCCCCGCCGGACTGAGCCGAGGTAGCCGCCCGCCGCCCGATTTTCTGAGAAAAACCGATCCGTTTTTTTTAGAAAACCCTAGTTTTCATTTTTTTTTAATAAATTGATCGGTTTTTTCGGTTTATTTATTTAGCGAGCGCCCGCTCGTCTGTTCATTTTAACGAACTTGTTTTTCGTTTAGTTTCTGTTAACGAACATTCGTTCATTAACCTGTTCGTCATTTTTCTTTTTGTCGGATTAAATCCGTGGTTTTTCCGATCGCGACTCTCATCCGATGTTCGTTCTAGTTTAACTTTTCGCTTGTTTATCAGAATTAGGCGATTCAAGTGCCTGGAGTTTCGTCTCGAAACCCTATTTCCGTTTAACCAACTCAAATAAGTTTTTGCCACAGTAAAAATTGCCCTATATCTAGAATAGTAAACAAAGATTGTTTCTTTTGCCGTTTGCCTTTCGTTGCTTCGTTCGTTTTGGTTCTTTTTGTCAACTGGAGTTCTTAAGTTGAACTTTATGGTTAGATCTTTAGTTTGAGTTTTACCTGTGCATTAGTTGAGTACTTATTGTATGCTTGTTTGTTTGCGATAGAGTACCCGGAGTGCGCCGCTTGCTACTTCGAATCCCTAGGTTTCACGGATCATCAGTAAGGCAAGTAACACTTTGATCATACCTCCTACTACCCAGTTTTATTGCATTAGACCAATCCTCACACATTGCATGATTATGATCTAATTAAATTGTGGGTTTGGGAAGTAGTTGAGGTAGAACCTATTACCTGTTTATTATCAAACCTTTGGGAGTTACTCTTATGTTTGCTTATTATGCCATGCTATGCTAGTAGCCGTGGATTGGGTGAGTGTATCCATGACAGATGTGAGATTGTTAATTAATGGTTTATTTAAGGTGGCAACCTAAACACACATCTGGGTGGATTGAGGCACCTGGGTATTCCAGCGTTTGCCTGTTTTCTTTTGGACCGCCACCCAGGCTCAAAGGGATCATGAGATTATTCATGCTAGAAACTTCCGTGTGCAGCCAGAAGCTACTATGGGCTCTAGCATAGTTGACTAAGTCATGCGAACTCTTACAGTGGTAGACTAGCAGATGTAGGGGATGTAGGTTGGTACGGTCTACCCGTTCGTCAGGTGCTAGCGCTTCTGAAAGACTATGTCTCGGTCATCCGTTTCTCAAACACCATGTAGTGCGAGAAGACCAACGGAGGAGATCGGGTCTTGTGGGGAAAAGTGCGCAAACCTCTGCAGAATGTATAAACTAATCATGGTTAGCCGTGTCCCTGGTTATGGACATCTTGAGTATCTAGTACCTGGATTATCATGTGAATCTCATCATGTTACTCGAATTAATTTTTGTTGGGTTTTTAATGATGATGCTTAATTGGGATTGAGAATGCTGTCAACCATTCTCAATGTTTAACAACTACCATGATAGTTAAACTAAATTTATTTCTTTGCAGTAGGGAAAAATTGGCTTTACGCAAAAACTGTAACCAAATAGCTTTCCACCAGCCAAATATGCATATAGAATAGCTTATTTCATTCCATCATTCTCTATGTGTTACATTGCCAGCATATTCCATGTGCTAACCTGTTTCGGGCTGCAACGTTAATGTTGCAGACTTTTTAGACGACAATTAAGGTGCCTTTAGGTCGTGATTCTATACTCAGTGATGCCGCTGGAGTTGATGGACTCACTTATCTTACAAGCCTTCCGCTGTTATCGTTATTAGATGGCCTTAAGCCATATTTATTGTAATAAGTTCTCTTTTGAGACACTCGATGTAATAAGTGTGTGATTGCTACTCTGTTATAAATCCTTCAAGTACTGTGTGGTGTCAGCATTACTGATCCAGGGATGACACCGAAGCACAGAGATTGGACCATTTGAGGTCTGGTCGCTACAGATTGCTTATCGCGGAGGAGCACAAGCAAAGTATTTGG
This sequence comes from Triticum dicoccoides, assembly GCF_002162155.2. Taxonomy (NCBI): domain Eukaryota; kingdom Viridiplantae; phylum Streptophyta; class Magnoliopsida; order Poales; family Poaceae; genus Triticum; species Triticum dicoccoides. The sequence goes on from NC_041392.1 coordinate 493,637,528, forward strand.
AAAAGGTAGTGACACCTGATAAATCAAATAGCACATTAGGTGTAGTTGCAATATTACTTGACCCGCAAAACACCCCAACTCTAGCAGACTCTAGCCCTACTACACTGGTCATTTCTAATGACCCTACTTAGCAGACCCCAACTGCAGCAAACAGTATGATGATACCAGTTGACATAGCACCAGCTCTACGACGCAAAACCCCCATTCTAGCAAAGAGTACACCAAATCCAGCTGCCAAATCCCTTTTCGAACTAGAAAGAGCCCCACATGCAGCAAATAGGACCCCTGTTCCATTTCTTCCCAGTTTAGAAGACGAAGCTTATATTGTTGTCAGGAACTTTGGGCGCATCTTTCCTTCATGGAAAGATTATATCGCAGACACATAACAATTTCCATTCTTCCTCCGCAACTTACCCGTAAGTAATGTACTAATGTTATTCATGGTAATTACTGCATATGTTTCTACTGACAGAAGACACAAGATTTCATTCTTTTAAATAGGCGAGGACCAAACTGGATTGCCAAGACGAGCAAGGGTTGGTTGTGCTTTTCAACCACTCGTTGATGAAGTATCGTTCCTACCTGAGTCAAGCGCACTTCGATGGCAAGCCTCTAAACGAAATTTATGTAAATTCTCCGGTGCTACATTTATCCGACAATGACTGGAATAATCTTGTTAGACATTGGTCTCGTCTGCAGCGTAAGGTACTATCTATGATATCACATCACAATTTGAACTAAATTTATGCATTTGCCTTAACGTCTCACTTGTACGAAAACTGTTAGCATAAGAACATTCATTCTCAAGGGACCACAGAATCTCGCAACTATACTACACACTGCATTACTCTTGTGAGTACCTCTTGCCCTGCATGACCATACTTACTTTCATAGTTGTTTGATTATGTAGTATCACTGCACATGTTAGCCTCGTTATCGTCCATTTGGTGGACATTATAAGATTCGTATGGACTCTTACAAAAATTTAGAATCAACCCAATGCTTTTGAAGAGGTTTAGCTCTCGAGTCCTCTTATAAGGACTGAACGTCGTCTATCACTGTACTTACATTAACAGCTACTCCGTCTATCCCATAATATAAGAACATTTTGTACAGTACACCAGTGTTCAAAACACTCTTGTATTATGGGAAGAGGGATTGGTTCATTGTGTAGCATTTTGCATCTTATGTCCCTCGCCCACCATTTACTAAAAGATATCAGATATATATTTAATTTTACCAAAAAGTTGAATACACAGACAATGCCAGTGGAGAAGTGTAGCCCATTGGTCTTGTCAGTACATTTTGTCCTGTAATGATTGTACTTCCAGGGATTGGTAGTTGATTATGTAGCATGAATCTGCATCTTATCTTCATTATCCTCTATCCCTTCCAGTATTATCATATCTATAATTACTCTCTACAAAATGTAGAGTACAGGCAATGCTTATGAAGAAGATTCTATGCTGAAATTCTTGAGTTATCCTTCCCTTAACATGGAGAAGGGCATTATAAAGCCAGTGTTAACTATTAATGTAAGTCGGTCCTTCTAAAGCCTTTATCACTACTAGAAAAAGGGCTATAGATGGGATTGACACTAATGGCGCACCAGACAAGCGGTGCGCCATTAGTATATACTAATGGCGCACCACCTTCTGATACGCCATTAGAGTTGAAACTACTAATGGCGCACCTGGCCCAGGGTGCGCCATTAGTATCAATTTTTTTTAACTAGTGCACCTGTCCAAACATACTAATGGCGCATCCAGACACAGTGCGCCATTACTAGTTGTAACTAGTAATGGCGCACCTGCCGAAAAGTGCGCCACTAATGTTGTTTTTTTATTATATTTTTATTCCCTTTTTTGCAAAACTACTAATGGCGCACTGTTCCACCGTGCGCCATTACTAGTTTAAACTAGTAATGGCGCACTGTGGGATAGTGCGCCATTAGTATTTTTTTTTGCAAAACTACTAATGGCGCACCACCAGAAGGTGCGCCATTAGTAACCTGGATTACTAATGGCGCATTTAGAGTTGGTGCGCCATTAGTAAGTGGGCAGCAACAAGATATTTTGGACAGCCTCTCCTACCCACACTTCATTCTCTCCACCTCCTCCTTGTCTCGGGTGCCTCCTCTTTTTCACCTCATTTCCACCATAGATTCATTCAATTTAAGTGGTTAAATTACCTTGTTTTGATAGGTAAGTAAGGGGGGAAGCTATATTTATGTTGTTCTCCCTACAACAATGTGCACATGCACTTTTTATGGCCTAGCTAGATCTATGTATGTTCGTGGTGTTGCATATGTTTGTGGTGTTGCATATGTGTTTGTGTTTGGAGGTGTACCGGTATTTGAAATGTGATAGTTGCCAATATTTTGCCGGAATGTTGATTCATTTCCGTTTCGGCGAGAATTTTGGCATTAAGCATTCTTTTTGGTCCTATTTTTAGGGAAAGTCATGCCAAATTTTTTCTTGGTTCTAAAATATCGTTTTGCTCTACCCCGCAGGCGACCATGGTCGGCATGATGACCGAAGGCATCGTGAATAGGTTTTTGAGGTCCGCGAAGGCCGAGATGCTTCAAAAGAACGAGACGGAGATAAGATGTCCGTGTCGAAGATGCAAGCTGAAGAGCCTTATTGCGGACCTGGAATCCGGGCAGGTGCGGGACCACCTGCTCTTGTGTGGTTTCATGGATGGCTATCGGTGGCAAGGTGATGAAGATGACTACGAAGTCGCCCATGGGGGCCGGGCAAGAAATGAGGAAGGGCCGCAAGACAACCACCGCGGCTCGGGCGGGCGAGAAGATGAAGAATCCCCAGGAGATGATCACGACGGTGATGCTGTACACAGTCATCATGTAGAAGATGCAGGACATGATGATGAGGAAGATGCCGGAGCAGACGACGGGCATGATCATGAATATGATGATGCCGGCGGAGCAGACGATGCTGGACCATCGATGGGCTGGGTGCAGGACCCTCATATTCAAGAGCTGCTTCTCAAGCAGACGGATAACGCAAGAGCTGCTGCCCGAGAGAAAGCCAAGATGGATCAACTTGAGTTAGACGCGGTTACTCCATTGTATGAAGGATGCAGGCCCGAGGATACCCGCCTGAAAGTAACGCTCATGGCTCTGGAGATGAAGGTAAAACAGAAAATGACCGACGCATGCTTCGACGAGAACATGTCATTCTGGCACGAACGTATTCCCAAGGGGAACAAGTGCCCGACCAGTTTGGAGGAGGCGAAGAAAATCGTGTGTCCTCTGGATTTACCGAACGTGAAATACCATGTGTGCATGAACAATTGCATCATTTATCGGGACGAGCACGCGGAGTCTACCATATGTCCGGTGTGGGCGTCACTCGATACAAGAAGAGGAATAAAGCTCCTCGAAAAGTGGTGTGGTACTTTCCGATCACTCCTCGTCTGCAGCGGTATTTCACGGACCCTAAGGTAGCAAAGCTCCTGCGTTGGCACGCGGATAGGGAGGAGAAGAAGCGAGAAGATGACGCAAATGATCCGGAGATAGATAAAAAAGACAAGATGCTGAGTCACCCTAAGTATGCGAGCCAGTGGCAAGCGTTGAACTTCGAAGACCTAGAATTTGGGAATGATCCAAGGAACATCGTGCTGGGCGCGAGCACCGATGGAGTCAATCCGTTTGGCAGCCAGAGAAGCACACATAGCACCTGGCCTGTGTTTTTGTGGATGTACAACCTTCCCCCCTGGTTGTGCATGAAGAGGAAGTACATTCACATGAGTATGCTTATTGAAGGACCGAAACAACCAGGGAACGACATCAATCTGTATCTGGGGCTGCTGAAAGAGGAGCTTGACACGCTGTGGAAAATGCTAGCCAATACGTGGGACGCCGCAGAGAAAGAATATTTCCCTATGAGAGCCGCGCTGCTCACGACGGTGCACGACTATCTCGGTTACGGATATGTCGCGGGGCAGGTGGTCCACGGATTTTCTGGATGCGTCAGGTGCATGGATGACACAATGTATCGCCAGCTAGATAGAGATCCCGGGTCTTCGAAAACCGTGTTCATGGGACATCGAAGGTGGCTTCGCGATGATGACCCGTGGAGAAAACACAAGGATCTATTCGATGGTGAAACCGAACCCCAAGGACGCCCGCGTACGAGGAGCGGCGAGGAAATAGACGAGCTGTTGAAAAATTGTAAAGACTGCGCACTGCCGGGAAAGAAGCAAAAGGCGCCAGAGCCGGGAAAGAAGCGAAAGGCGCTAGAGCCGCTGCTGAAGGTATGGAAAACAAGGTCTGTTTTCTGGGACTTGCCGTACTGGAAGATCCACCGTGTGCCTCACAGCCTTGATGTCATGCATATCACGAAGAACGTGTGCGAAGTCTGCTTGGTACCCTGCTCAACATGACAGAGTGGACCAAAGATGGGCCGAACGCAAGGGCAGACTTGAAATCAATGGGCATCAGGCAGGAGCTTCACACTATATATGATGATGATGATGATGATGATGATGAGGCAAAGCAGGACACGGAAAGTCGTCGCAAAGGCAAAAAGGCCAAGAAGACCGGAAATGACTACCCTCCCATGTGCTTCACTCTAAGTCAGGAGGAGATCGAGCAGTTTTTCACCTGCCTCGTAGGAGTAAAACTTCCTTACGGTTACGCGGGGAAGATAAGCAGATACCTAGACCCAGCGAAGCAAAAGTTCAGCGGGATGAAGTCTCACGACTGTCACGTGATGATGACGCAAATACTTCCAGTTGCAATCCGTGGGATCATGGACGCGCATGTTCGTGAAACCCTATTTGGCCTATGCAACTTTTTCGACGTCATCTCTCGGAAGTCTGTTGGCGTGAGGCAACTCAGAAGGCTACACGAAGAGATCGTGGTGATACTATGCGAGCTTGAGATGTACTTCCCGCCCGCATTCTTCGACGTTATGGTGCATCTGCTGGTCCATATCGTGGACGATATCATCCAACTCGGGCCGACGTTCCTGCACAGCATGATGTCGTTCGACAGGATGAATGGTGTCATCAAAGGATACGTTCGCAACATGTCACGTCCAGAGGGAAGCATAGCCAGGGGCTTTCTGACCGGAGAGTGCATCTCCTACTGCACGAATTATCTAGGCATCGAGAATCCCGTTGGTCTGCCCGTCAACAGGCACCTCGGCAGGCTCGCTGGATGGGGTCACCGTGAGGGTCGCCACGAAATGCATGTCGACTTCGAGGGTCGACTCACCGACTTTGAAAGAGCAAACCTAGTCGCGCTACAACACATAGACGTAGTCGATCCTTGGGTGGTAGAGCACAAAACCTTTATTAAGAAGACGTACAATGACCGAGGCCAACAGAGGACGGATGGAGATATACTCAAAGAGCACAACTCATGTTTCTCGCGTTGGTTCAAGCAGAAGCTTCTGTCATACCCTTTACATGAGGATTCTTCCGCGGAAGAACAACTCATATTCGCCTTGTCATAGGGCGCCGAGCACAACCTGATGACCTATGAGGCGTACGATATCAACGGCTACACATTCTACACCGATGCCAAGGACATGAAGAGCGATGGTTATCAGAACTCCGGGGTAACGATGGAATCCTGCACCGGTAACGACAAGGACAGATACTACGGAAGGATCGAGGAGATCTAGGAGCTGAGCTACGCTGGAGAGAAGGTCCCGATGTTCCGTGTCAGATGGGCGAAGAGCGTCCTAAAAGAAGACCGGTATTTCACCACCATGGTTATACCCGAAGCCAAATCCAAGACCGCGGGCGCAAACGTCACCGTGAAAAATGAGCCATGGGTACTGGCTTCCCAAGTGGACCAATGCTTCTTCATTACTGACCCATCAAAGCCCAGTCGTGTTGTCGTGAGGAGAGGCAAAAGGAAGATCATCGGAATGGATGGAGTAGCCAATGATCAAGACTTCGACAAGTATGGCGACCGGAGGATCAAACATGACGACGATGAGGAAGAAGCAGGACCACCCTACCTAAAGGATGTCCGTTCCACAAAAGAACTCCATTTGCGAAAAAGAAGGGCAAGAAGATTGTGAACAGATAGCTAGCTAAGATCGATTGTATTTAAGTCGTAGCCTTCATTTCTCGATTGTATTTCATGGGCACTTTTTGAACTATCATGAATATTTTTAAATTTCATGGACAGTCGATCTCGATCCCCCTCCATCTCGATCGCTATCCCACCTCGCTAGATCCGGTCCCCCTCGCCGCCGAGCACCCCCCGGTCCACCGGCCGCCGCCGCTGACCCCCCGCACCCTCGATT
>NC_041392.1:493644039-493644561 GCF_002162155.2 Triticum dicoccoides
CCCGCGCACCCTCCCCCGCTCCACCGGAATTACTGTTTGATGATATTTTTTAAAAAATTATTACTGTCTTATAAAAAAATATTACTGTTACTGTCTTATAAAAAAATATTACTGTTATGATTTAAACAAGTTTAAAAAATTATTACTGTCTTATAAAAAAAATACTAATGGCGCACCACGGTGAGGTGCGCCATTAGTATGGATGTACTTATGGCGCACCGAGGGGTGGTGCGCCATTAGTATTGTGCCATTGCTATAAGAAAAAAAAAACTACTAATGGCGCACCACGGTGAGGTGCGCCATTATTATGGATGTACTTATGGCGCACCGAGGGGTGGTGCTCCATTAGTATTGTGCCGCCCCCATCCATATTTCCTCCCCGGCCCAAATTAACCTATCCCCTGTCTCTCCCTCGCCCTCGCCCTCGACCCCCTTCCCCTCTCCTCTCCCGACGCCGCTGCCCTGCCGCCCCGACACCGCCCCGACGCCGCCTCGACCCCGCCCCGACGCCGCTGCCTCGCC